>NW_025966331.1:15344-50000 GCF_021869965.1 Rhincodon typus
AGACGACATGTCCATCCTGGGCCTCCTGCAGTGCCAAAACGATGCCACCCGATGGTTGCAGGAACAGCACCTCATATTCCGCTTGGGAACCCTGCAGCCCAATGGTATCAATGTGGACTTCACAAGCTTCAAAATCTCCCCTCCCCCGACCGCATCCCAAAATCAGCCCAGCTCGTCCCCGCCTCCCTAACCTGTTCTTCCTCCCACCTATCCCCTCCTTCCACCTCAAGCCCCATCCCCACCTCCTACCTACTAGCCTCATCCCATCCCCTTGTTCTGTCCATCCTCCCTGGACTGACCTATCCCCTCCCTAACTCCCCACCTGCACTCACCTTTACTGGCTCCATCCCCGCCTCTTTGACCTGTCTGTCTGCCCTCCACCTATCTTCTCCTTTATCCATCTTCTAACGGCCTCCCCCTCTCTCCCTATTTATTTCAGAATCCCCTTCCCCTCCCCCATTTCTGAAGAAGGGTCTAGGCCCAAAACGTGAGCTTTCCTGCTCCTCTGATGCTGCTTGGCCTGCTGTGTTCATCTAGCCCTCCACCTTGTTATCTCAGATTCTCCAGCATCTGCAGTTCCTACTATATCTAATGATATTTAAATCAGCTTTCCTCCAGTTTAGACACTTAACTTCAGCACTATCTTTATTCCTTTCCCTAATGTCTTTGAAACTTACAGAGTTATGGTCACTATCCTCTAAATGCTTGCTGACTGAAACTGCCCCATCCCTAGTAGGACTGTCTATGTACTGGCACAAAAGCTGCCCTGGATGTACTTTATAAGTTCCACTCCATCTAATCCTTTCACACAAAGGCAGTCTCAGTTATCTTAGGAAAGTTGAAGTCCCCTACAACTGTTTCTCTCCTACCTTCTGTGATTTGCCTACATATCTGCTCCTCTATTTCCCTGTGACTGTTGAGAAGCTTGTTGTGTAATCCCAGCAAGGTGATCACCCCTTTTTTTATTTCTAAGCTCTACCCAGGTGGCCTCGCTTGAAGACCTTCCTATGGCATCCTCCCCCATTACGGTAGTGACGGTTTCCTTTCTCAATAATGCAATGCCCCCACCTCACTTATTTTACTACACCCTCCCCAGTCATGCCTGAAAATTCTGTACCCTGGAATGTTGAGCTGCCAATCCTGGTCTTCGTTCAACCATATCTCAGTGAGCGCAGCAATATCATTCCCATGTAATGATCAACGCTGTTAAGTTCATCTGCTTTACCAGTCAAGCTCCGATGTCTTCTCCGCCTACCGGACTGCCCTAGCATTCCTTATACATCGAATTGGACCTCGCTACTGACTTTGTATCTACCCTGTGCCCCCCCCCCCCCCGTCAAATCAGTTTAAAACCTCCCCAGCAACACAAGTTCAGGTACAACCTGTCTAGTTTGTACAAAATAGATAACAAGGTGTGGAGCTGGATGAACACAGTAGGCCAGGCAGCATCAGAGGAGCAGGAAAGTTGATGTTTTGGGTCTGGACCCTTCTTCAGAAATCTGAATTCTGAATTTCTGAAGAAGGGTCCAGACCCAAAACGTCAACTTTCCAGCTGCTCTGATGCTGCCTGGCCTGCTGTGTTCATCCAGCTCCACACCTTGTTATCTCAGACTCCAGCATTGGCAGTTCCTACTATCTCTGATCTCATAGTTTGTACAAAAGCTGTCCCAATGATGCAAAAAGCCAAAGCCCGTCCTCCTACACCATCCCTTTAGCCTCACATTCATTTGATCTATCTTCCTACTTCGCTACTCAGTAACACGTAGCAATGGAAGTAATCTGAAGGTTACGATCTTTGTAATGTTCCTCTTTAATCAACTACCTAACTCTCTCAAGTCCTGCAGGACCTTTTTTTTTTAACCCAAGTTGTTAGTGCTGACATATGCCACGCTGCCCTGCAGCACTCTAAGACATCCCTGTTCCTGGCATCAGGGAGGAGACATACCGTTCGAGAGTTTTGTTCGCTGCCACAAAATCGTCTGTCGGTCCCAGTTGTGAACAGATCCTCATGAAGCTATTGTAGAATTGTGAACATGTTTCTTAGACAGCAGAATCTTTGCAGCACCACCCAAAGACCCTCATGATTTACCGAGTCCAATACTTTGGTCAAGTTAATGAATGCAACGGATAGTTCCTGGTGATGTTCTTGACATTTATTTTGGATTTGTCTGGCAATGAAGGCCAGACCAGAGATTCCTCTGGAAGAGGTCCGAAACCCCACAACTTCTCTCAAAGTTGTCCTCAGCCACAGAAAGTAGGCAATTTTAGGAGCAAACATGGTTCCCTGCTATGGAGGTGAGGGAAATAACTTGAAAGTACCTCAACAAATTATTATCTTTCCTTGAAGATTGTTACAAATGTTGAACTCCTGAAGTGAGAAGGAGTACATTTTCCGCACCAATTCATAGGATGAATATATGGAGGCTCGATGTGGGCAGAATTCCACCATCTTTGAAGAGCTCAGGGGGGAATCCATCAGAAACACAAGCTTTGTTGTATTTTTCGTTGCTTGTTACAGCTGTCCCATTGTTGATGGATACTATCACTGCCAATGTGGTCTCACAGTTGAGGAGTTATCAAAAATATTCTTTTCGATGTTGATGGGTGGCACAGTCATGAAGACAACCACCATCCTTTGAGCAAAGCGGATTTTGACCATTTAATTTCGACTGTAGAAGGAGTGAGCGTCAAAAATCTTCACAGGTTGTGATAGTCAGCACATCATTCGATCTCTCAGGCTTTCTCTGCCAGCACTTGTTTTCTGTCATGTAAATTTATCTTTGGTGTTGGCCTTGAGCTGCTGGAGTACTACCTTCTTGACTTGTGACCTTGTGTTGTTCTGGCAGGCAGCGAGGGCTGTTTGGTGCTTGGTTTTGTTCCAGGAGGCCACATACTTCTGCAGTGATTTTGTCAAACCAGTCCTGCTGACAGTAATAGTTGAACTGAATGGTCTGGACGCAGGAGTCCATTATGGCTGACTTTGCCTGGTCCCACTGATCTGCGATTGTGTCAGATGTGTGAACTGTTTCCAGACTGCTTGTGAGCTGTACATGAAATTCCACCCTTGGTCAGGCTACAATGGTGCTGAGAGTTTGATGTTCATCACTAATTAAACAAATCAAAGATCTGTCCTGCAAGCATCAGTCTCCCACATGCAACAAGTGATACGTATATTTTTATGATCTTTGATTCAACAATGACTGAATTCAGGAGGTGCCTGTCTTTAATTTCAGACACCTCCGTGTGGTTTTGTGTCTGTCCTTCTGGTTATAATAAGGTTATGCTGGAGTTCACTATTTGGATTGGCGTTTCCCACACCAGTTTTCAAATGGTTCCTCACCAAATGTCAAGAGCAAGCCAGGCATTAATGATCCCCACAAGAGATGATCTTTCCTTCTTTTGGAATGTGATGAGGACATCATCAATGCTAGTGGTAGCTTCCCTAAACACCTTCATTAGAGTCATGGGTGAGGGTACAGGCACTGACTGTGGTGGTGTATTGATTTATGGCTGAGCTGCTGGTGAAATGTCATGAGCCTCATTGTGGGCAGCGATGTTAATTTGGAATCTTGACAGTTCATACAATATAACTGCAGTTCTTCTTTCCAGACGATCACTTTTGAGATTGTCCGTGCATTTTCCAACATTCCAAGCCGTAAAATCTAGAGATGTCTCTCTTTAACCACAAAGGTGGTGATCCTGCAACATGTGGCTTCCCAACCAAGAGGGATGGTCCATTCTTAGGGCACTGTCTTTGGCCTCTGCTTCCATCTAAGGTGAGCAGTGGCAGTATTGTGAAAAGGTCTGATCAGTAGAGATACTGTTACCCAAAGACACCAGCAAACAGCCTCTTCATGCACCTTCTGCAGATGCTTGACTAGGGATTCCAAGGTGCACAGACCTATCCCTTTCGCTACTTCGCCATCATTGCAGGACTTAGCAAATGGATCCTGGTAGAGGCCTGAACTTAACTTTGTTTATCATGGGGACCTTGGGACACCATCATTGTAGAGATGATTGTAACTGGATGGTGGTCAGATTTCTGTGCTGTGTTGAGCCACAATGTTCTGCGACCTCCTATCCACTGCAATCTTATTCTGCGTTTGCAACAGATGACATGCACAATCTTCCCTTGCCTGTTCTGCTGTTGATGACTTTTAGAGAAAGAAGGAAAGTATTTTTGTTAACCCTTTACAGAAATAGTTATGAGCTTGATCATGCTGGCTGTAGCACTTGAATAGTCATCGAGTCATACAGCAGAGGAGAGATGCTTTGACCCATCAGTTCTGCACTGACCTATCTACACTAAACAGCCAGCCCTTTTTCAGCATCTAGATTTACTTCAGGACAGTGGAAGATGTGAGAGGTTTTCAGGGCCCTCTGCAATTCAATGGCAGCATGAGTGAGAGCGTTTAGGAGACGAGATGGGATGGTTGGGAAAGGAAGCAAATAGCTGCTTCTCACGTGACTGGGATGACTGCAACATTGCCATACAGCATGCTGTGTGACAGTTATTGTTGACACAGGGCCTACATAAATATTAACACTTTCAATGTACTAATAGTGGACAGATTTTAAATAAGTCTCCAGAAAGACTGCAGAGGAGTTCCTGGTTCATCCGCCTGGGCCAGCTGCCAGCTGTGCTGTCATTTCAGAAACCTGCAAGTTTCACAACCTGTCCTGAAAATGACTCATGGGGAGACAATTTGGAACAGAGTCTCAGATATACTTGAGCAATTGGTCCTTCTCGAAGCCAGAAGCTTCAGATACTTCAGCAGAATGTTGATCTTTACATGAAAACATTTAATCCTGACTCATAGCTCTAGATTTCCTATCAGTTTGTCTGTATACTTTTGCTGATAGAACTGCACATTCATAAATTCTTGTGGCCTGTTTATTCCTCTCCTTTGATTGTAGCACTGTTAAATGTACATAAATTCAAGATGGATAATCAGAATATTTCGTGATCACTTGATGTTCCACAACTGTTGTTAAGCATCAGAATTCTTTAAATATTTGAAAGAAAACACTCTCTAAATGAAAACCTAAAAGTATAAGCTATCCAAAATGGCACAGGAGGAAATGTTTATAGGAATTATGTGGAAGTCTCCTCTTGCTGATGTGACATGTGACTCCAACAAGCTGGAAACTGTGGCCATAAGACAATAAGATATAGGAGTTGAATTAGGCCACTCAGCCCATTGCCCTGCTCCACCATTCACTGATATGTTTCTCAACCCCATTCCCCTGCCTTCTCCCCATAACTCTTGATCCCCTTACTGATCAAGAACCTATGTATTTCTGTCTTAAATACACTCAATGACTTGGCCTCCACAGCCTTCTGTGGCAATAAATTCCACAGATTAACTCTCCTCTGGCTGAATAAGTTCCTTCTCATCTCAGTTCAAAAGGGTCTTCCCTTCACCCTGAGCCTGTGCCTTTAGGGCCTTGTCTCTCCTACTAGTGGAAACATCTTTTCCATGCCCATTCTATCCAGGCCTCTCAGTATTCTTTAAGTTTCAATAAGATCATCCCTCTCATCCGACTAAACTCCATCGAGTACAGAGTCCTCAATCACTCCTCATTCAACAAGCCCTTCATCCCCAGATCATTCTTGTAAACTTCCTCTGGACCTCCCCAATACCAGCACATTCTTCCTTAGAAAACTGCTCACAATATTCCAAATGCAGTATGACCGTACCCTTATACAGGCTCAACAGTACATCTCTGCTCTTGTATTCTAGCCCATTTGAAATGAATGCTAAGATTGCAATAGCCTTCCTAACTGCCAACTGAAGCTGCATGTTAACCTTAAGACAATCCATATCTAAGACTTCTAAGTCCCTTCCACACTTTCCCATGTTGTATTCCATCTGCTACTTCTTTGCCCACACTCCTAGCCTGTCCAAGCCCTTCTGCAGCCTCCCCGCTTTCTCAACTCTACCTGTCCCTCAATGTATCTTTGTGTCATCTGCAAACCGAGCAACAATGTCCTCAGTTCCTTCATCCAGATGGTTAATGTATAACATGAATAATTGTGGTCCCAACACAGACCACTGTGGAACTTCACCAGCAGCCTCAATGCTCTGAAATGAATGCAGACAATATTATTCTAATGGGATCATGATGATTAGTTCTCCACCCATTGCCCTCATTCCCACAACTCCATGCTCACAACAGAAGCCTCAAGTAGAACAGAAGAATTAAGCGCAGGAATAGATAATTCAGCCCCTTGAGCCTGTTCTGCCATTTGATATCATCATGGCTGATTTCATTATGGCCTCAACTCCACCTTCCTGCCCACTCTCCATAACCCTTTAACCCATTACTAATTAAAAATCGATCTCCTCCTTAAATTTACTCAATGTCATGGAATCCGCTGCACTGTGGGGCAACCTGGACTCTTGTGACTTTGAAGCACATTTCATTTTACACACTTAACATTACTGCCACAGTCTGGATGAGTTTGGTTCATTAAGTAGGTTTGGTTTGGTTCATTTGCTTCTGGAACACTGATGATTTACAAAATTAAATAGTTTGTAGATACATGCTTTGAAACATCCAGAGAGTAAGCAATCTTTCAAGATTTTCTTTAAAGCCTGAAGTTGTGGAAATTGGATGGGAACGGGGAGAATTCAGGAAATATTCTTTTCTGAACTCTTTCTCATTGGGTTCAGAAAATAATGAGAACTAGGGGCAGGAGTCAGCCATTTTGGCTCATTGGGCATGCTCTGTCATTCAGTAACATCAGCGCTGATCTGATTGTGGCCTGAGCAGCACTTTCTTGCCTGTCACTATAACATTGACTTCATGTTAGTCAAAAATCTGTCTAACTCGGCCTTGAATATAATCAATAACCCATTTCATTTGCTCTCTGGAAGAGCAGTCCAAAGACAAACAATCCTTTTGGTTAAGACTGTTCTCCTGATTTCCAAGTAAACTGGGAGAGCCTTTATTTTGAAACTCTGCCTAGAGTTCTAGATTTCCTGATGAGAGGAAATGTCTACTCAGCATCTCACCCTGTCAGAATTTTATATTTTCAATAAGATTGCCTCTCATTCTTCTAAACTCCAATGCATTTAACCTGCTCAGCCTTTCTGCAAAACAGAATCCCTGCATCGTTGGAATCAGCCTAGTAACATTTCACTGAATGCTTCCAATGTAGTGCAATGCTTCGAATTCACAGGGTGGCGATGATGTAGTAGTAATGTCCCTGGACTAATAATCCGTAACCTTAGGCTAATAGTCTGAGGATATGGGTTTGAATTCCATCATGGCTGATAATGGAATTTGAATTCAATAAAAATCTGGTACAGTGAAGCTGTATTATTGGCCCTGTTGGTTGTCAGGTTTACAAATGTCCTTTAGGGAAGGAAATCTGCCATCCTTATCTGTTTTCCAGACCCACAGCAACATAGTTGACTCTTAGATAACAAGGTGTAGAGCTGGATGAACACAGCAGGCCAAGCAGCATCATAGGAGCAGGAAGGCTGACGTTTTGGGCCTAGACCCTTCATCAGAAAATCTCTTAATTGCCTTCTGCACTTTCGGGATAGACAATAAATGCTAGCCTAGCCAGGGGTACCCACATGAACAAACATCTTTAAAAAGTATATTGTTCCTTAAGTAGGGAGACCAAAAATGTACGGAAGTGGTCTACCCAATACCCCAAAAGTGGTCTCACCAGTGTCCTGTAACATTGTAGCAAACCTCCTTAATTTTATACTCCACCCCCTTACAATTAAGGCCAATGCTTCCTAATTACATGATGTTCCTTCATGCTGATCTGATTTTGTATCCTGAAGGTAATGGTGGCTTCAGGATGGGATGGGGGAACAGGGAGAATTCGGATGTGCATGAACTCAAGTGCAGAAACAGGAATGTAACTGAAATGCCCTGTTGCCGTCACTGTAACTGAATAAACTTGTATGAACAACTTCTCACTGTGTGACCCAGGCTATTCTATAAGTGTTGATGATCTTCTTGTCAAATATGGATTTTGGTGTCACTTGTGCGCAGGACAGGCTGTTTCCAGTGTGTGGGAAAGAAGGTGCCATTGCTTATTATGGACGTTGGCTCACACAGTGTGTGCATAGGACAGGATATCCTGGACTTTGGGGGTTTCTGCCCAGCCACCTGAAGAGTTAGATGGGATCTTATTCTCACCGGCTCATTGTAGGGGCCATACTGCTGTGGGATTAGTCTATCTATATTTATTAGGTTACTAAACCTTCTATGAAGTGCTTCCAATGTATTTACATTCCTTCCTAAGTGCGGATGCCAGTACTCTATGTGCTATTCCAGATGTGATCTCAATAATACTCTGCGTAAATGAAGCATAGTCTTCCTAGTTTTGTATTCAAATTCCCTCACAATGCACAATTCCATTCTGTTAGTTTGCCTAATTACTTGCTGTACCTGCATACTAATCTTCTGTGACTCATGCATGAGGGGACCCAGATCCCATTGTATCCCAGAGCCCTGCAATCATGTATTGTTCAGAGAATATTCTTTTCTGCTTCCTGACAAAATGGACAATTTCATATTTTCCCATATTATACTCCATTTACCAGACATTTTCCACATCCCTTCACCTATCTTTATTAGTTTTTAACCTTCTTATTTCTTTCTCACAAGTTATTTTCCCCTATCTTTGTGTCATCGCCAAACTTAAATGCCATACTTTTGCTCCCTTCATCCATTGATGTGGATTGTAACGATCTGAGATCCCAGATCTCTGTGGCACACTAATCATTACATCTTGCCAGTCAGTAAATGACCCATTTATCATCATAGTATCCCTACAGTATGGAAACAGGCCATTCAGCCCATCGCGTCCACACCAACCCTCCAAACAGTATCCCATCCAGACCCACCCCATGCCCTGTCTCTGTAACCCTGCATTTCCCATGGCTAATCCACCCACCCTGCACATTCCTGGACACTATGGGCAATTTTAACATGGCCAATCCACCTAAAGCACATACCTTTGGACCGAGGGAAGAAACTGGAGCACCTGATAGAAACCTACACAGGCACGGGGGAATGCATAAACTCCACACAGATAGTCACCCGAGGCTGGAATCGAACCCAGGTCCCTGGTGCTGTGAGGTAGCAGTGTTAACCACTGAGCCACAGTGCTGGCCTCTATCATCTGACCATGCTAATATATTTCCCTCTATACAATGAACTTGTTTTCCACAATAATCTTTGATGTGGCAACTTATCAAATGCTGTATGGAAATCTAAATACAGTACATCCGCCAATTCTCCTTTATCCACAGCATATGTAAACTGCTAAAGAAATCCAATGAATTTTTAAACATGATTTTCCTTTCCCTCAAAAAACAGATCATTTTACTGATAGCCAAGAACAAGAAGAAGGGAAACTAGCCTACCATTTTCCTCTCCCTATGTAACAGGTGGTGAGCTGTCTTCTTGAACTGCTGCAATGCATGGGGTGTAGGAACACTCACTGTGCTGCTAGGAAGGGTACTCCAGGATTTTGACCTGGCGATAGTGAAGGAATAATGATATAGTTCCATGTCAAAATGGTGTGTCAGAGTGGAGGGGAAATTGCAGGTGATGGTGCTGATACATACTAGCTGCTTTTGTCCTTCTAGGTCATTAAGATTGGAAGGGGCTATTGAAGAAGCCCTTGGTGAGTTGCTGTAATGAAACTTGTGGATGGCACACCCTGCTGCCGTTGCCCATCAGTGGTGAAGGGAGTGAATGATGTACAAGGTGGATGGCATGTGTTTTGTGTTAGCTGCTTTGTCTGAATTTCTTGAGCTCGTCGTGTAGGGGGATAGCATATTAGCATGGACAGAAGCAGACAGTAGGCATAAATGGGTCATTTTCTGATTGACAGGGGGTAATGATTGGTATGCCACAGAGATTAGTGCTGGATCCTCCGGTTTTTACAATCATATCAATGACTTAGATGAAGGGACCTCATGTATGGTTGTTGCACTCATCCAGGCAAATAGGCCATGACGCAATGACTTGACCTTTGTAGATGGTGGCCAGGCTTTGGGGAATTTGGAGGTGGGCTACTTACTGTAGAATTCCCAGCCTCTGACTTACTCTTGAAACTACATTATTTATAGGATGGTCCTTGTAATAACTCAGGAAGCTTGACTGGAAAAGAACATTATTTATTGTCGAACACTAGAATCATAAAATCCCTACAGTGTGGAAACAGGCCCTTCGGCCCAACAAGTCCACACTGACCCTCAGAGCATCCTAACCAGACCAATCTCCCAATAACCCACCTAATCTACACACTCCTGAACATTACGGGCAATTTAGCACGGCCAATCCATCTAATCTGCACATCTTTAGACTGTGAGAGGAAACCAGAGCACCCGGAGGAAATTCACACAGACACAGGGAGAACATGCAAACTCCACACAGACAGTCGCCCGAGGGTAGAATCGAACCCAAGGGCGTGGTGCTGTGAGGCAGCAGTGCTAACCACTCTGCCACCGTGCTGCCCCAAAACTAAAAACGAGCCACTACTCATGATGTACACAGGCTAGTCCTGGCCTGGTACAGACAGTTATGCAGACCCATCCCTGGACCTGCTTTGTTTATTTTTAATTTTTCTCTTTTCTTTCATATCCAGAAGTGTTATCACACACAACTGAATGATGTTTTCTTTCCATCACCAAATCACCGTGGCTTTTTATCTTCTATTAACCGCCACCAGTAAATCTCGGTCTGCTTTCCTTTTATTCTTGGTCTGTTTGATAAAGGGCTCAGGTGATGAGTTCTGGCTGGGCAGGCCATTGCCGGTTACCAAGCGAACTCATATTCAGTGAGCTCCACAGGGAGATTAATTAGTGGTTCCCCACAGGCCTTAGAGGTTATCAGAGTCCTGTTCAGTTTTGTTGATAATGAAGCAATAGCCATTAAATGTCAAGGCAAGATGGTTAGATTGTCTCTTGTTGGAGATAGTCATTGCCTGGCACTTGTCTGGTGTGAATGTTCCTTTCTCTTTATCATGTCAAATCTGAATGATGGCTAGATCTTGCCAAATGCAAATACGTCCATGAGTACCTCACAGGAGTTAGTGACAATCTCTTTGTTGGGTAGCTCTTACAACCAAGAATCTAATATTGAAGGTATGTGAGAGAGTGTAATATTTGTACACCCAAGGGTGCCTGAGTAGGTAGGTGTCATGGCTGCCTCCAGGGAAATGTGAGCATTCCTGCAGGATACATAGATTGCCGACTATACTCATACTATACTAACCACTGCACCTGACCGGACTGAAATTCCTTCCTGTTAATAATGGACCCTGTGGGAGACTGAATGGTCTCAGTCTGTCAGTCCTACTCCTGACAGGGTCCTTGAGACCAAGGATGACATTTTTTTTTATTTGATTTGATTTATTATTGTCACATGTACCGAGATACAGTGAAAAGTATTGTTTTGCGTGCTATACAGGCAAATCATACTTTACATAAGTGCATCAGGATAGCAGGACAGAGTGCAGAATACAGTGTTACAGCTGCAAAGAAGGTGCAGAGAGAGAGAGATCAGCAATAACATTCGAGAGGTCCATTCAAAAGTCGGCTAACAGCAGGGGTGAAGCTGATCTTGAATCTGTTCGTGGTCCTGAGCCGATAAACCAGTCAAACTCTGGATTGCACACCCCCTGCTGCAGCTGGCCAGAAGGTGATCAGGCAGGCAGTGGGGAGCCGTGAGATTTCACATGCTGTTTCCACATTTTTCCTTCCATCTGGTCTTGTTGGAGATCTTTGAGGTGGGTGACACATTTGCAGTTACTCCTTCTCCAGTTCGCATGGATCTAGGTCAAGAGATTCCCATGAGCTGATGGGGATGTTACACTTTCTCAGCAAGGCTTTGGGGATTTCCTTGAAGTGTTTTCTCTGCCCTTGTGGTAGGCTGTCCTCCTTTAACAGAGCTTGGAGTAGAGACCTTATTCTGGAAGTCTGTGCCTCATGCAGATGATGTACCTGTGCGGACAGTAACCAATGTTCTGGCCTGAGGAGGTCGGCCTGGGGAAGGACATCAAGAGATAGTGTGAAAGTGAAGCCAAACATTACCCACACACTATATGTGAGCGCCTCTTAAACCTGTTAACTATCTCTTTTACTGCTTTCTCCCTCATCTGTTTATATTCATAGAATCATAGAATCCCTATGTATAGAAATAGACCATTTGGCCCATTGGGTCTACACTAACCCTCTGAAGAGCATCCAACCCAGACCCAGTTCCTACCGTATCCCTTCATTTCCCATGGCGAATCCACCTACCTGCACATCTTTGGACTGTGAGAGGAAACCGGAACACACATAAGAAACCTACACAGATTTGAGGTGAATGTGCAAACTCCACACAGGCAGTCGCCCAAGGGTGGAATCGAACCCAGTTCCCTGGAAATCCAAGTAGCACTCCTGTCTACAGCATCACCGTGTCATTCGTGTGCTCAGTGCCTGCAGTTCCCAGAATCTATTAGCTTGAGCCATTCGAGTGTACACATGTCATTAAAACATCAAATCTTACAGCACAAAAGGAGACTATTCGGCCTATTGTGTCTATGTCAGCTGTTTGAAAGAGAGTCATAGAATCAAAGAGCTATCCAGTGAAGCCTCATTTGCCTGCAGTTTCCCCATAGGTCTGCAAATGTTTCTGTTCAGTTATATTTTCAGTTCTCTTTTGAAAGTATTATGTCACTTGAAGAATGAAGATGACTTTACAAAATGGGCCATCTGTCCTATCAGTGAGTTCCCAATACTTGTTTCCTCAAAACGTAAACAGTCATTGCCCTGAGGTCTGTTATTGGGTAGAGAGTTGTCTGAGTGATTCGCTGTGTAAGGATTTTAAAATATACATGATGGGGAGGTGCCAGTGTTGGATTGGGGTGGACGAGATCAGAAGTCAGACGACACCAGGTTATAGTCCAACAGGTTTGTTTGAAATCACAAGCTTTCAGAGCGCTGCTCCTTCATCAGGTGAAGTCACTTCAGGCACGTTACCTGGCAAAGGAGCAGTGCTTCGAAAGCTTGTGATTTCAAATAAACCTGTTTGACTATAACCTGGTGTCATGTGACTTCTGACCTTTAAAATACACAATTAAGATCATTTTACTTTGTTTGATTCCTCTTGATAAATTGGTTAATAATGAAAAGTAATTTGTGTTGGACATTTCAAAACATCAGTTTGCAAAGTGCAGAGTGTTGATGTTATTCGGTGAACCAACAGTACGATGATATCAAGACTAGAGAATGGTCTACCCAGCGTGATTAGATTTGGGAGTAATCTAACGTAATTTAGACATGGGATTGGGAGTGGGCGATGGTGTTTTGGAAAAGCTGATTTACAGAAGTGGGTGGATGGAGGCTGGATGAGATGACAGAGGAATGCAAGGAACAAGGGAAGGCCATTTAGCTACACAAGCCAACTCGGCCATTTGATTAAACCTTGGCTGGTGCGCTGTTCAGTTAATTTATCTGCTTTTGCATTATGTCTCCTGAGGCCACAGAATTTGTGTTGGGGAGGGGGAAAAGACCAGGCTGTGATCTCCCCACGGTGTATTCAATGGAAATTCTGGATCAAGTTAAAAAAGAGTGACTTGTAGATGTGGAAGAGGAGAAGCCAAAGATTCATCCTTGGAAAACTCACAAGGTAATGGCACCAAAACCTTAAGACCCTTCCACGTAATTTTTGAGGGCTGCAGTTGCTGCCTTTCATCCTCATGACTCCATCATTGGGGTATAGAGCCTCTTGCTCCAAGGGCTGCCTGGCCTGTTGCTGGGAAGCCTCCACAAACATCCCAGGTGCAATATTCAAATGGTGCGATGGTACCACTTGGTGCCTATGGAGCGGGCAGTCGAGCTGGTTCACAGATTGCTCCAGGAAGGGTGCCATAGGTGGGCAGGGTTTACCCCTCCCCCTATCTCCAGCCCTGACTCTGCAATCCACAGAAAATCCAGGATTTCAGATCACTGACCTTCCACCAGAACTGACAAAAATTGGACAGACAACTGGTTATTAAGAAAGTACGCAGGAAAGGGTGGGACAGGGAATTAGAGAACAAAAAGGACTTCTGCTGTAGAGAGATAATGGATTGCTGACTGACATGGAAGCAGAATGATGAGTCATACTGTGTTGAAGTGTACTGTTGCCATTAATGGTTTATGGTGAAGTAAAGCAATACATTTCGCAAGAAGACAAGTAATCTTTGGAGTCTTGTACAATTTTTCTTATAAAGCTCGGTCCCAAAGGAGCTCTGGCGTCATACAAACTTACTTATTAGGAGATGGAATATTTCCCTCCAAATAGCAGCAGTTCACAATGTTGCCTGGAAAATATCATGTGCTGTCAGTGGCTGAAGGCTTTCCTGATTTGGTAATGGTAATGTTGTCAGTGATGTTTGCCCACCGTTAAGTGGCAGCCTAAACACTGGATGCCACATGATACAATTGATTCCAAGACGCCAATACTTTTTTTTAATAGTGTATTTCTAGTCCTGGGTACACTCTGTAGCTGGAACACAAACATAACTATTGTGCAGTGAAATCCTCCTTAAACTGTCACACAGTATAAACATTCCCTAGTTTGCCTTTTAACCGCTCCAACTGGGTTAACAATGACTGGAGCATGGTGGGAGGTCACCTAAGAAGTCACTATATATTATAGTAGGGTATGGGAGCAAAACTATGATGTGTACTTCACAACTGTTACTGCAATGCATTTGGGGCATTTCAGCCCACACGCGCGCACCGACCCACACACGCAACCACACAGACAGACACTCACAGATGCACACTCGCACACAAACACCGACCCACACAGATGCTCACATATGCACATGCACGCATCCACATACACACACGCACACTCACATGCACAAACATGCATCCACACGTGCACCCACATGCACACTCAGATGCACACACATGCACACACACACAAATGTGCACCCATACTGTCACACACACACCCAGCCGCACACACGCAGATACACACACATCCAGCGACACACATGCACACACACACACGTGCACACATGCGCGTGCGCACACGCACATGCTCACACACTCTCTCTCTGTCTCTCTCTCTGTCTCTCTCTCCTTCTTTCTCTCTTTCTAAATTCAAGTCATCTTTTCAAACCTTACATATTATTCTGGAATGTAGATTGTATGAGCTGGGTTTTTGGCCTCAATTGGTGCCTGGATCAGAGGTGGGAGAGGTCATAATTTAGATCTGTATGCTAGTTCTCCAGCTCCATCCTGTGTTTGGAATGTTTTTGGAGAGGTGGGATCTGGGCAGGCAGCTGTTACAATTGAGAGATTTGTAAGATTATGTTTTAGGATTGCATCTTTAATTTAAGGTAAAATGAATGGGATCATGTGACTGGCTCTAACATTGGCCCTGACAGCAAACCCTGGGTGATTTGGTGGTTACAAGTTAAAAGGGGCCCAGATTTTTCTTACTGAGAAGAAGTTGCAAGGTGTTTACCCATGGACACAATTGGCAGCAGCCTGTGCGCTAACCATGGATATTCTATGAGGCTCCAAAGTCCCAGAAAATTGTTAAGAATATTGGGTTGTCAATAAGAGTGGTTTAAATTATCCATTTGCACTCTCAAGAATAGCTAATTAACATCTCCACGTGGAATATGAGGCCCTTGGAAATCTCATTGCCATGGATATGGGCATCAAGGAGGAAAGGATTTCTGTGATATCCCTGAAAACTATCAGGCACAGATAATCTGCTGGGATCTGAGAGGTAAAAGCAGCTAGAGCTCAAACATTTCTGTGGCTCACCATATCAGGATACTGGTTGAAGCTCGTGCTAGGAGTCAAAAGACCAATTTGTGAGGAGTTAAATCGAAATTGTAAGATTCACCCAGCTTGCCCAAGAGGGTGGATCTCTTGATTGATCAATTCATTTATTGTCACGTGTACTGAAATACAGTGAAAAGCTTTGTTTATGAGCAGTACAGGCAGATCATAGTAAGCAAAGCTTATACAGATCAAAAAGACTTAGACTGAGACATACAGATATATTGCACAGGGCATGAGCTAGGCAAGATCAACGTTAGCAAGATCAGCGTTGTTTGAGGCTAGAAAGTCCATTCATCAGTCTAATAAAGGCCGGGAAGAAGCTGTTCCTGAACCTGCTGGTGCATGTGTTCAGCTTCTGTATCTTCTGCCTGATGGAGGAGGTTGTAGGAGATCATTACCAGGATGCGATGGGTCTTTGATGATGTTGGCAACCTTTCCGAGGCAGCGAGCCATGTAAATGGAGTCCATGGATGGAAGGTTGCCTTCCGTGATGGTCTGGGCTGTGCTTACAACCTTCTGTAGTTTCTTACAGTCCTGGGCAGAGCAGGTGCCATACCAGGCTGTTATGCACCCGGACAGTATGCTTTCAATGGTGCGTCTGTAGATGTTGGTGAGGGACCTTATGGACATGCCAATTTTCCTGAGCTGCCTGAGGATGAAGAGGCAATGTTGTGCCTTCTTGGCTGTTGCGTCTACATGGGAAGTCCAGGATAAGTTGTTGGTTGTTGACACTCCGAGGAATTTGATGCTCTTCACCCTCTCAACCCCCATTTCTGTTGATGCAGATGGGGACATGTTCTCCTCCTTTCTTTCTGAAGCCAATGATCAGTTCTTCAGTTTTGACAATATTGAGAGAGAGGTTGTTCTCTGGTGGTACTGTCATATTGAAGGACAGCTCTGGGATTAGACATACTATCCTGAGAAAGGAAAAGATCAGAAGTACATCCTGATGATCTGAGAATCATTTTACACTGATTCCGATAGGAACTAATGTTGACTCAAAGGACAATGTAAAGTATACCTGATACTGGTGTTTTTGGTTGTACTGTAAATAAGAAAGGGGTATCGTGTTCTATATAGTAAACATTTGAACATCTGAAATAGAAGCAGAAATAGACAAGTCAGCCCCTTTAGCCTGCTCATTATTGAATGAGAGCATGGCTGATCTCTTTGCGTTTCAAATTCCACTTTCCCATCTACCCTCAATAAACTTTGATTCCCCTGACTAACAAGAACCTATCCACATCTGTCTTAAAAATATTCAATTATCCCAGCTCCACTGCCTTCTGACACAGAGTTCTGAGGTTACCCAAATCCTGAGAGCAAAAGGTTTCTCCTCTTCTCGGTCCTGAAAGGGAGACCTCTAATTTTAAAAACATTGCCTCCTAGTTCTAGGCTGACCCACAAAAGAAAACATCCTTTCCATGTCCAACTTGTCAAAATTATTCAGGCTCTGTCATTCTATTGTCAACTTTCCCATACACGCTGTTTCCCTTACTGTCAGATAGAAAATATATGGTGACAATACCCAACCAGAAATTGGGAGCAACTCCAGCTCACCGCCCACTCCTCTGGCCCTCTATCATAGACAGTAGTCACCAACATCTCAGGGCACTCTCCAGACGTTGACTTTGGAAATGTGTCAGCTTCTTCCCATCACAGCGCAACTCTGATCCACTTACAGCACAGTTCTGCACTTCATTGCAATGCTGCTGCAAGGAGGCCAACACCCACCTCAGGGATCACACCAGGTCCATGGCAGGCTGCTCCTTTGTTCTTAGAATGCGCTCACTCTACGCCAACTTTGTGCTCGCAGCATCTCTCTCTGGCCTGGTCTTTTTGTGCTTTGCCCCAACTGTCAGAGCTGAAAGACTCTGAGTATTCTCACGCCTTGCCTTTTAGCACAGACACAAGGCCGGGCATCTTTTCTATGGTTGTCAGCAACCTTCAGGCAAGGGGGTGAGTGACCTGCACTATGCCAAGTCAATGTCACACCTGTGCCACGTACCAGCAGCTTCTGCAGCAAACACACTGCATGTGCTTCAACCAAATAGCCATGTCTCAAAATCTAAAGGGAGTAGCCCTCTCTGAAGTAGAGAGACGCCTTTCAGTCAGAGAATCCTGGCACAGCCAGTCCAGAGCAACCTCCGATATCAATCTAGAGACTTGCGGGGGGAGCAAGTCAGCCGCTTGGGATGGTCATGGCAGGAGCCTCTCTTTTAGGCCGAGATACTGACTGTCAGCCAGCCCACCATTTACCCAGGCTCTTTCTGCCATATTGTTAACCTTTTCCTCTTGGAATGAGGCACAGAGAGGAATTGAGTGAGATGAAAGTTTCTGGTGCAGCCAGTGCAGATGGGGAAGAGGGAATTAGGGGTGCCGAGTGTGAGAGTAGGTAGTGCAGGGGCCGTGCATGCAATACCGTGGGGGGAATTGGCTGGGTGTGAGCGAGCAAGGTAAGATGTTGCATGTGAGAGTGACAGCCTGAGCTGTGGGAGGAGGAAGAAGATATAGCATGTGAGGTAGCAGCAAGGAATAGTAACACTTCCCTTTGCAGAACAGAGAAGGTCATTGATGGTCTTCCAGCATTGCTGAGCCTCCGTTGGACCTTCCACACAGCACTGAGCCACGGGGGAAGCTCCGAGCAGCCTGGCAGCATCTGGTGCTGTTGTCTCCTCTGCTGATCCTGAAGGAAGAGGTTGGCCCCCTTTGGGCTATCCAATCCTCCAGGTCACTGTCAGCAAAGCAGGCACCAATTTCTCTTTCACCAGGCAATTGATAGGAACCGTGCAGGGCAGCTCCAGCCCTGACCAATTGCACGGCTGGGCCCTAAAAATGGCCCTGGTGTGTCAGGAATCCCAGGAGGCATCGGCAGTGACAAGTATTTCCGCCCACAAAGTGGGCAACTGCAACGAGTAGTATGCTATAGTGTGTGGAGCATGGGTAATGGGGAAAGTTTGTGACGATAGCTGAGAAATCTTGCTAGGCCTCGGGGAGAGAAACCGTCCAAGAAGCTTGCCAAAATTGACTCTTAGCCAATAGCTAGTAAAATTCGGCCCTGTGTTTTTATTGATCTAAAGCACTAGTCTGGTATGCCAGCCTACTTCAGGCAGCTCAGCTTTCATGCCCACATGGTTGACCTTATTAAAGTTTAAAAAGCTAGCCTTGGACCCGATCTTCTCCTTTTCAAGCTGGATCTACCACGCAATCATGTGGTCACTACTACCCAGAGGTTGTTAATTAAACCTTTCACATTACATAATACTGAGTCCAGTATAACTTGCTGTCTAGTCATTTCCAAAATGTGCTGTTATAGGAAACTATCTCAAAAGCATTCTATGAACTACTTATCAAGGCTACCATTGCCACTGTGTTGTTTTATGTTTATATGTGGTTTAAAGTTACCATGATTATTACTGTGATAAAAAGGTGTACAGCTCGATGAACACAGCAGGCCAGGCAGCATCAGAGGAGCAGGAAAGCTGATGTTTCGGGTCTGGACCCTTCTTCATCTGTCCCTTCATCTCAGGCACTCAGTATTTCTGCTTGTATATTCTGTCCCACATTTCGGTTCCTGTTAGGGGGCATGTGAACCACACCCACTAGTGACTTCTTTCCTTTAGCATTCCTCATCTCTACTCAAATTGATTCTACACCCTGTCGTCTTGAATCTAGGCCATCTCCAACTGTTGTACACATGCCATCTTTGATTAACAGTGTTAGCCTTCTACCATTACATGGCTTTGTATTTCTCTTGAATAGTGAGGGCTATCTGATATTCAGGACCTAATTCTTGAACCTGTGTTGCCGTAATGGTTGTCAGATCATGTTATTTACTTAAACATGCTGTACGCATTCAGATTCGGAACCTTTAACTTTGTCTTTTGTAACACTTAGTCTTGATTGTTGGTGTATTCCTGACTTTTTTTCTCTGTCTGCTACTTGCTGCCATTCACTGATCCTCATTGCCCATATTACTATTTTCTCTCCTGTGACAACTCTTTGATATACTAAGGGTGGAAATGTATAGGTGTCTGAACAACGCGGCTATGGCAAGATTTGTGGCAGAATCGGGCAAGAAGTCTGGCACGGTACATCTCGATGTTGAGAGGATCTTGCTGCATCTTTAATGGATTTGCTGGGCAGCAAAAGTGATTTTCTCGCTAGGCAGTGGTGACGTGCCAGTTAAGGGGGATTATTGCTTGTTAAACACACTAATGGCACAATTCACCTCATTAATATTCATCTTATCAAATATGCAAAAAAATGCTGGCCTTCGAGATATTGTGACACAATGCTAGGATTGTTCAGAGCAATGGCTTACATGTGGTTTGATAAAGTGCACTGAACTGGATGATGAATAACTGGTGAGCTGTAAGGAATTGGGCCTGTCTTTGGCTGGTGAATAATTGGGAGCTGAGGGAGAAGGAATGGAGTACTCACTTATTGATGATCATTTCTCACAGGGAACTCCTGTTCTTTAACTTGTCATCTTGTTTCTTCTGTAGGTCACTTTACGGCAATGATCTGGAAAAGCAGCAAGAAGCTGGGCATTGGGAAGGCCTCGGCTTCCGATGGCTCCACGTTCGTAGTTGCTAGATATTTCCCAGCTGGCAACATCATGAACCGGGGCTATTTTGAGGAAAATGTTCTGCCTCCAAAGAAGTAAATTTGTAAAATTTGAAAAGGACTGTAGATTCCATCAATGGTAAAGAATGAAGGATATGAACTCTTGGACATTCACCTGTATCACTTATCGCCCAATGATTTGATCCTGCAACATCTTCCTCATACACATCCTCATATAATGCTTAAAAGGACTTGTTGCTGATGCATTTGTTGTACCTTATTTAGAAATTACAAAACATATGAAATGGGGCAAAATGAGACACCAGCCTATTGTACGTCACTCCCTGCTACTGCACACCCCCAGCTACCCGTACTTTGGATAATAATAACTTAGAGCAGCGGGTGGCAATTTAGGGCTTGGATGAAACATCATTTTCATTGAGTACATCATCCTTTTGCAGCCTTACCAAGATCTCATGCTATCATAACTTGCAGGTTACTTTTAGTAATTCAGCAAGTCATTTATTCTTCCGTTCTTGGTCATTTTGTAGGCCTTTCACTTGACTAGCTATTACACACATATTCACCATAGCCCTATATGTTATTGGGGATATCCAACTATGGGAAAAGTATAAGGTATCGCAGCTTAGACAAACCTTGACCTCAGCTACATCAGCACATCTTCACCTCCATCTGGGAGCAGGGACAGTGATGAGGAATGGCTGATTTCTCTGAGGCAAAATGCAGCATCTTTAGTGCAATCTTACCCCTGTTCTTTCTGAGATCAGGTTACTCCACAGAGGGTCCCAAACCAGGGATTGCAGGCTGCAAGTATTAACTGCCCAATCTGTTGGTCCAAAGAGGAGCAAGCTTGTATTTAATTTTTTTTTAAATCAGATATGCCCTTGTTGATTATATGGTGTAAATTGGCTGAACAGGAATGGTATTGAAGCTGTCCACCATTGTATGAAATAAAATCAACACCATTTCCAGTTTTTAGTGAGAGTCCAGATGGCTGTGTTACAGAAATGTGTAGGTTCTTGAAGTGGCAACGGCAGCAGGATCAGAAGAGTTTTTGAAGGCTGCCATAGCGCTTTAAGATAATCAGACTGTGTTTTCAGATTTAAGGTAAATATAGTAACAAATCAACATTCCCACCTTATTCTTAGTTTGGTTTGAGAAAATGTTTTTAATGTTCATATTTTTGCCGGCTGTGTTTCTGGTTGACCACTGATATTCTCCAGCAAAGCAAACACAGAACTAAACTACTAAGGCATCAGCAACAATATACTTCAAGAATGGCCAGGAAGTAGTGGAATTAAAGTGAATGGTGACTATCGTAAAATTACCTCATAAGCTTTCCATTTCCTACTACAAACGGCCTAAAGAGGGATTCAATTCTATGTGGCACTCAGTGGCTCCAGTTAATAAGTAACAAAAATCACTCAACCAGGAAATGGAAGTTGGATTGGTGGAGATGGGACTTGAAACTCTCCATATTTTGGTTGGTTGTGCAACATTCAACAATCAATTGCATGAGGGCCTGGGAGTTTGATTTCTCAAAACCAAAGCATGTATAAAATATGATGGGTTCCTAACCAGTAGGAAAGAAAACAAGTTGGGAAAGAAGCAAATTTACAAAGCTCTCTGACGTTAGGATTAGGATCTTACTGCAAACTTTCAGGGAAGGACACTGATCAAGGAATGAAAATTCATTTCATGTATCTTTCATAAAATATTCAATTAAAACCATTTCATGATGGCTGAGAGGTTTGGTTTTGATGAGCTATTCAAGCTTCTTTTCCCACTGGCTGCAATTGCATTAGCTCTCATTTCTTTAAATGTAGAATCTCCCATTTATGTTTTTATACCACTTTAGGGTGCTTTCATTGCAAAGGAAAGAAGTGGTCTTGGTATAAATGGCTCCACATTTTATTTAACACCATTACTATTAACATTTGTCTTTATGAAACTTGAATGCTGTACACTTTATTCTATAATGGAACATATTAACACTATGGAGACTAATTTACAAATGTGCATATTCAAGACTGAGACCAAAAATTTTTGAGTTCTAAGAATAGGGCAGGAAAGCAGAGTCACCATGCTGTCATTGTATAGCAGAACAGGCTTGAAGGGCTAAATAGCCAACTCCTCTCATATTCTTATGACTTGCTTATAAGCTGAATACTTGCTATCACAGCCTTTCTATATTTGAACACTGTGTTATATTTTCAAAAGAAAAATCAAGATGTTTTTCTGTATTAAAAATCTTATGTCTGCACATAATTCCTGAATAAGTAGTGTTACTTCCTGCTATCAGTTTTGCCCATCATCAATTCCTTTGTCCACATCGACAATGATGTGGAGGTGCCGGTGTTGGACTGGGGTTGGCAAGGTCAGAAATCACATGACACCAGGTTATACCTATTGGACTATAACCTGGTGTCATGTGATTTCTGAACCACACCTGCAGTGAAAACTGCAGATGGAAACATGTCTGTGTAGTTATACGTATCTTTCAGTTGTGGTGCTATTGAGTTAGATTTATGTTTTTCAGCTCCTCTACCTGCATAGTAAGGAAACTCTTTCGTAAAAGATTCCCCATATTCTAACCAGCTCCATGTCAAATCTTATAAGGGCCTGAATGACCAGAGCTATATGACAGAGATATGACAGAGTTGTGCCAGAGATCCAGCAAGTCTTATCTTGCCATTGCTGCATCTTCTAACTACATTTGGCGTGTCATGGTGAGATTCTCACCAGGCAATGGCAAGTTACTTATTAAGGGGGATTATTACTTGTTAACAACCTTATTAACTGTACATCTCATTAATATACAGCTTCCTATCTGACCACCCATTGCGAGCAAATTAGACGCTGAGAATTCTCAACATGTGGCTTGCCTTGCTGGTCAGCAGTCCTCAGTCTAGAGGTCAGACATTTTGCAGCGTGCTACGTCAGTCCCACTGTACCAGCAGTTCATGTAGCAGACACACAGAATGTGGTCCAACAGGCAGCCAATCTTTCAAAGTCTTAGCGGAATAGTCCTCACTGAAGTCCATGGAGACACCAGTCAATCAGGGAACCTGGCACAGAATGTGAAGGGGAACCTTCAATATCAACCAGGAAATTCGCCACCATTAGGCATCTGGTCGGGGTGTTTGTACTCAGGGGTCCATGGCTCTGGAGACTGGGGAGTGGGTCATGGTCAGTCTTGTGGTCCCATAGTGGTCAGCCCACAGGTGGAGCTAATACAGTCAGGGGGTTGTACAGGCAAGAGGCAGGGTTCTGGGCACTTCTCATCCAGGGTTTACCCAGTTAGAACTCTCAACGGGGTTGGCCGCAGTCAGTCTGTCGGGTTTGTTCAGAGAAACTAGGGAAAGGCAGGAGCATTCCCATGAGACCGTGACTCAGGAACCTCTTCCTGGCAGGCTTGGGGTTGGGGGGGTGTTGGTGGAGGTGGGACGGATGACAGGTGTGAAGAGCGGGGAGATAGTTTTTGTGAAGCAGGTTGGGAATGGGGCTACATGGCAGGGAGGATTTATCCACAGGTAACAAGGTGTGGAGCTGGATGAACACGGCAGGTCAAGCAGCATCAGAGGAGCAGGAAAGCTGACGTTTCGGGCCTAGACCCTTCTTCAGAAATGGAGGAGGGGAAGGGGATTCTGAAATAAATAGGGAGAGAGGGGGAGGCGGATAGAAGATGGATAAAGGAGAAGATAGTTGGAGGGGAGACAGACAGGTCAAAGAGCCGGGGGTGGAGCCAGTAAAGGTGAGTGTAGGTGGGGAGTTAGGGAGGGGATAGGTCAGTCCAGGGAGGATGGACAGGTCAAGGGGGCAGGATGAGGCTAGTAGGTAGGAGGTGGGGGTCGGACTTGAGGTGGGAGGAGGGCATAGGTGGGAGGAAGGACAGGTTAGGGAGGCGGGGACAAGCTGGGCTGGTTTTGGGATGTGGTTAGGGGAGGGGAGATTTTGAAGCTTGTGAAGTCCACATTGATACCATTGGGCTGCAGGGTTCCCAAGCGAAATATGAGGTGCTGTTCCTGCAATCTTCGGGTGGCATCGTTGTGGCACTGCAGGAGGCCCAGGATGGACATGTCGTCTAAGGAGTGGGAGGGGGAGTTGAAATGGTTCGCGACTGGGAGGTGCAGTTGTTTGTTGCAAACCGAGCATAGGTGTTCCGCAAAGCGGTCCCCAAGCCTCCGCTTGGTTTCCCCGATGTAGAGGAGGCACACCGGGAACAGCGGATACAGTATACCACATTAGCAGATGTGCAGGTGAACATCTGCTTGATGTGGAAGGTCTTCTTGGGGCCTGGGATGGGGGTGAGGGGGGAGGTGTAGGGGCAGTTGTAGCACTCCCTGCGGTTGCAGGGAAAAGTGCCGGGTGTGGTGGGGCTGGAAGGGAGTGTGCAGCGGACAAGGGATTTATCTACAGTCAGCAGCACCCTGACTTCAAGGGGGAAGACACTGATTGTCCACTCTGGTGTCGACAGCTCATGCCAGAGGAAAGGTGGGCAAGACAGGTTCAGGCTCATGTAGATGGGTTAGGTGAGGACTTAAAGAGGTATGAATTCTCTGGGGCTCATATGAAGAGCTACTCAGAAACTCAAACAAACAGATGTATCATAAAACCGATAACATTTATGCAAATATGCCACCAAGGTTTGCTCGAAAAGACTTTTTTTCTTTCTTTGCCTTTCACAACATCTCAGTGCAGTCTCGGGGCCTGCAACTAGAGGGGAGGGAACCTGCGTGGCAGTGGGACCTGTTCATCTCGGCTGCCCCCAGGAGCACGTGTGCCTGCCTGGCCCTCATGTGCCAAGGGTTGTCTTGTCAGAGGCAAAGGGGATCCTCTGTGGTTAGTGAGGCGGGGGCTGGTGCAGCCGGGGATGTGAGGGACCTGGACACCTCTAACCTGAGTGGGTCTGTGTGTGGTTTCTCCTCCAGCTGGGTATCCCCTGGCACTGCCCTGTCTCCTTGTGAGTAAGGGGCACCTGGAGAGCTCTCAACACCATAACCACCCCACCTCCAGTCACCATGCCTGTTGTCCTGAGGACCAGTGGCTGGGGCAATGGAGTGTAGGCCTATGCGTGTATCTAGCGGCCGGACTCGGCTCTCCATGGCAACCAGCAACTTGTTCACAAGGCAGCAGTGTCGCTACAATGTAGCTGCATTTCTGTAACTTCTGGGCAACGAGGGCCATCACTTCCTACATCCCTGTCTGCCACTCCTATTCCTCTCTCAGCACATGGACAAAGTCCCCGAATGCCAACACCACTGGGCCCTCTCCTGCCCGGGGCTGAGCAGGTGCCCTGGTCTCCAGCCGTACCCTGCATGTCTGCGCCCTGGGACATGTCTCCCCTCTGTCAGTGCGGAGCAGTCCCAGTGAGGTGTTGTCCAGATTATGCTCCCGAAATTCCTAAGGCTGACGTTGCCCCTGAGGTGGTGGGAGTGCAGCAGGCAGTCTGGCTGATGATTCCTCTGAGGCAGTGGAATTCTTAGCCTCCACCACAGGAGGTGGAGGAGCCTGTTCCTCCACTGACGTCATGATCAACCCATTGACAGCTGCCAGGCAGCAGAGAGAAAGAGAGAGAGCATTGCAGCTGGTGGTTAAAAGTGTTGTGCACTGAATAACGTTGACAGTGGGGTACTGTGAGAGTTGCAGTGGAATGAAGAGTGACACTTACTCAGTTAATGGATACATGGATGTCTCATCATCCCCACAGGAGCAGTCCTGGTCTCCTCCTGAGAGGAACAGGATTCTCTCCTTGCGTGGGTGAGGAGCCTGATATCAGCTATCCCTCCACTTGCACAGGCACGGTCTGCCCTATTGTGGACTGTCTCCTCCTGGAATGAGGGAAAGGGAGGGATTGAGTGAGACGGAAGTGGATGGCTCAGCTGTTAGTGCTGGTGGAGGTGCTGGAAAGTTGGTGATGTGTTCCGAGTGAGTCGGCAGTGCAGAGGGCAGGCAGAGTTCGTGATGTGGGATGCTGGGCGGTGGGATTGGAGAATGGGAGCGAGTGGGTGAAAATGAAGGCAATAGTGAGAGTGGCGGAGCATGAGCCACAGTGTGAGGTGGGTACAGTAGCTGTGAGAGAGAGAGGGTGTGAGGTACCAGAGAGAAGAGTGTGGCACTTAGCCTGATGGAGAAGAGGAGGTCATCGACCTTCTGGCGGTGCCTAATGCCTGGTCTCATGTAACTGAAGCTCAGAATTTGCTTTTCAAATTAAGGTAACAGGGTGATTATTTGAATTGTACAACAGAAATTTACTCATTAACAAAAAACATCATACTAATTACTCATTAAACAAAACGTCCGTAGTACAAGGCATAAAAATTGATTCAAGATATTTTATCCTGAGTTCTGACTTTCAGCTTGAAGAAGAATAAATTCTAATTAACATGAAATTATATTTGCCCAACAATTATTTTTGTGCTAGGGCCAAACTTTAATATGTGTAAAAGTGTTTGTAGACATGCATGAAGGCTTAGAGAGTTCATGCTGATTTCTGTTTCCCTGCTGTGATATTCCCTCACTGAAGAGCAATTAAACTCAGAGACTTACTAAATAGTACCCTTTGACCCTTTAACAGCTGAACATTGTTGTGTCTCAGACTAGTGCAGGAGACTAAGTAATCAATCAAAAATTGCATGTTCTCTTTAATCTGTCAATGGCTGCACAGCTAAAGAAGCTCACTCTGGTAATTTTTTTTGTGTGTACAGCTAAAAATGATCCTTCCTGCTCAACAGTAAGTGTAATTTGAGCCTCAGTCTGCAGTTTTAATAAAACCCCCAGGCTGTGCATTGGTTCTGTACTTTAATGATTTATACAGTGAGTGTGGATTGAGGGGCAGCCAAATGGGTCCAGTATTTACTGCCAGTTCAAGGCTGCATTAGATATTCTACTTTGGAATTTTTCAATTGGCTGTTTCTTTGGTCTATGGAGATCACACTTAGGTGATCATTCAGGTGAACATCTGTCTGATGTAGGAGGTTTGTTTGGGGCCTGGGATGGAGGTGAGGGGGGAGGTGTAGGGGCAGGTGTAGTACTGTGGTTGCAGGGACAGGTGCAGCACTGTGGTTGCAGGGACAGGTGCCAGGGGTGGTGGGGCTGGTGGGGAGTGTGGAGCCTTCCACATCAGACAGATTTCACCTGCACATCCATCAATGTGGTCTATTGCATCCGCTGCTCCAGATGTGGCCTCCTCTACATCGGTGAGACCAAGCGGTGGCTCGGAGACCGCTTTGTAGAGCACCTGCGCTCGGTTCGCGACAGATGACAACATCTTCCAGTCGCGAACCATTTCAACTCCCCCTCCCACTCCCTGGATGACATATCCATCCTGGGCCTCCTCCCAGTGTCACAATGACACCACCTGGAAACTGGAGGACCAGCACCTCATATTCCACCTTGGGAGCCAACAGTCCAATGGTCTCAATGTGGACTTTACTGGCTTCAAAATCTCCCTACCCCCGGCCTCTCATCCCTGCTTCCTTGACCTGTCCGTCTTCTCTCCCACCTATCCGCTCCTCCCACCTCACTGACCAATCCCCACCACTACCTACCTGCACTCACCTATCAGCATCCCACCTACCTTCCCCAGCCCCACCCCTCCTCTCTATTTATTTCAGAGCCTTTAGCCCCTCCCCCATTTCTGAAGAAGGGTCCCGACCCGTAACGTCTGCTTTCCTGCCCCTCTGATGCTGCCTAGCCTGCTGTGTCCCTCCAGCTCCATGCTGTGTTATCTCTGACTCCAGCATCAGCAGTTCTTACTATTTCTTTAGCCAAAGAACTGTAGCCCTACTTATCTAAAAGGCTATGAACACTGTATGAACACTCCAGTGGCACAGAGAAAGCAAATTGATAACGAGGAATCTGATGTCATTTACAAGAGAGGAAAAGCAGCAGACATTTCGAAAGATAATACAGTCACTTATGTTGTGTTTTATGGATTGGATCTGTTTACATTTCCAATCAGATTTATGATGAACTGCAGTGGAGTGAGTGTGGTGAAGAAGCAGCAGCCATTGGAGACCTACGCCACAAACGCTGCCAGAAAGGGGAAGCTCCGTTTTGTCAGACCTCAGTCTCCATTGGCCAGCCAAGCCTTCACCTCCCCCTTCACATCCAGCTTGGCAACAGGGCACATACACAAGAGCACACTTCCTGCAGCCTATTGTAACCAGCTGGCTTCATTGGCCATGTCTGCACATGTGCGGGGGCCATTTTAACTTAATGGATAACTGCTCTGTATCTAACACAAAAACAGAAAATGTTGGAACAAAACTCCAGCATGTTAGGGCTTGTTCACTTTCCAATACTGCTGTTTAACTAGACATTGTAATGAAATTGAAGCATATAAACGTAAGTACAGAAAGCATAGTATTAACATAAAAGTGGAATGTGCTGTTTCAACTTTACACAGCCTTCCAGGCCAACTTTACCTAGAGGCTGCACTAGGCTTTGACTCCCGTCTACACACCGCAATATGACAAATGTGACATTTATGTACATTTGATGATGATAATCTCCAGTGTCATGCAACTGAAGCTCATAAATTGCTTTTCAAATCAAGGTGGCAAGGTGATTATTTGAAATGTACCAGAAATTTACTCATTAACAGAATACAACTTATCAATCAAAATGCCTATAGCATATGGCATAAAAAAATCGATTCAAGATATTTTATCCTGATGTTCTCCCTTTCAGCCTGAAGAACAATAAATTCTAATTAATATGAAATTATATTTGCCCAACAATTATTCTTGTGCTAAGGCCAAACTTTAATATGTGTAAAAAGTGTTTGTAGACAAACATGAAGACAAAGTCTCTTCATGCTGATTCCCCTTTCCCTGCTGTGATATTCCCTCACTGAAGAGCAATTAAACTCAGAGACTTACCAAATAGTACCCTTTAACCCTTTAACAGCTGAACATTGTTGTGATCTGTGCCTCAGATTTTAATCTGTCAATGGCTGCATAGCTAAAGAAGCTCACTCAGGTGAAATATGTTGCTTTTTTTTGTAAAGCTAAATATGATCCTTCCTGCTCAACAGCAAGAGTAATTTAAGCCTCAGTCTGCTGTTTGAATACAACCCCAAGGCTATGCATTGATTCTGCATTTTACTTTCATCATCGGGTGACTGTCTGTGTGGAGTTTGCACATTCTCCCTGTGTCTGCATGGGTTTCCTCCGGGTGCTCCAGTTTCCTCCCACAGTCCAAAGATGTGCAGGTAGGTGGATTGGCCATGCTAAATTGCCCGTGGTGTTCAGGGATGTGTAGCTTACATGGGTTATAGCGGGGTGGGATGTTCCAAGTGTCAGTTTAAATTTGTTGGGCCAAAGGGCTTGATTCCACACTGTAGGGATTCTATGATCTATGATTTATGATTTATACAGTGCATGTGGACTCACCAGTTCAAGCCAGTATTAGATACTTTGATTTGGAATTTTTCATTGACTATTTGGTCTCCCAATGCAATACAAATTACACATTACTTGAGATTATGGGGTTTTAATGCTTTGAATAAATTGCTTTTTGCCTCCTCTTCCCATATGATTTTATATAGAGGTTCTGTTCAATGCAGCATTAAAGAAATCTATTTCTAAAGTTTAGTGATGTGTCACATTGTGTTGTTGTATGTGAATGCAAACCTAGACAAAGAACTGTGGTCCAAAATCTATATTTGTAAAACAGAGGCTGAGCAAAGAACACATTATCAGCCCAACATTACAAGTGCAGTCAGCAAATCTGCAGCTGAGTTGTAATGAATGGTAGATAAAGACAGAGTGAATCCCAGACTCTGTACCACAGAAATATTGTATGACATGTTCCCTTGGAAGATTGACACACGAGTAGGTTTGAATATCATTGGAACTCCTAAAATTAAACCATATCTGTCAATCTGTGCTATTGAAGTTGTTTCCAGCTGCCTTTTTGTTTAAATATTAATGAGTACAGATCACTCAAAAATCTATTTAGATTTTGTTATTCTGCATTTCTGTGTAGCAGTTGAGAGAACATGATAATGAAGTGTTGGTCTCAAATACCCCAAAGAGACTTGTATACCTCAGTTTATGTGGTGGGTTCTTTTATTAGGTTTCCAATAATTTTTTAATGTGGCTTCGTTATTCATTCTTTCAAGGCCCATCCAGATCCAATTAAGGTGAATTTAGTTAATCAATCTGATCTTGTTTCTTAGGAAATGGTACTTCTTTTGCATTGGAATGTGGTCTCCTTGGTTACAGTCTGATGTCCTGCCTTTCAGTCTTTTAAAAGAGTGAGGTCCAGCTACAGTCTTTTGTCTACACCCTGCTTTATATCCATGTTATTGGCTAGGCATGTGGTAAAGGACAACATCAGATGAAGTAGGTAGCATTGCACTTTGCAATAAATAGAAGATAAGGATTCATTGTCATGTTTCACTCAATGACAGGAAAGAACAAAAAAGGTAAAAATCCCATGTGTTTTACAACTCAAAATAGAAGCTTACAACATAATATTTCATCAATATCACCCACTTACATAAAATACCAGTGACTTTTTCAGACCGATACAGAAATACAAAATCTAACTGGATCAAAGGAAAAATAAATGTAGAAATCAGATGAGAAACCATATAACTAATTAAATCACTGAGTGCACGGGTAGTTTGACACAAAAATACACCGAATAGGAAGATTCCAGATTCAATCTTTGGGCTGTGCGGAGTTGCTGATGTGACACAATTGACATTAGTTACTGTAGACAATGGAGGCTGAGAAACCAACTCTGAATCTTACTTCAGGATTCTGACTGGAGAGCTCTAATTGGGACCACAAATGAGGACGCCACACTCAGACCTGTTCCACTCGACAGTGCTGTTGTCTTGTGTCCCAGAGAAAATCAGTACCTCCAGGACAGGAGGGAGAGAAAGAAACATTATTATTGTCCTTGAACAAGCCATAATAACGAGCTGTCTAAATCTGATGCTTCACACAGATAGATCTGTCTTGTTACTATTACAGAGGATGAAGTAAAAGTGCAACCAAGACAGTGCAGAAATAGGCTCTCCCTCAGTGCCACCTGCTGGTAGCTGATCAAGTTATTCTGCATCCTTGGTTTGGGTCAAGATGTTGGAGCCAGAGTGAGTTTTGCTGCTGTCGCTGTCTGGCTTATGTGCAATCAATCTGGCAGCATTGTAGATGGAATTTAGATCAGTTGCACAAATTGGGATAAATTGCCTCAAGTTAGAGTAATGACATCACTAGTTAGTTCATTAAATGTGAAAAACAAGAGAAAGACTGTGCAGGTTCACTTTTTAAAACACAGTGGAGTGAGTAAACCAGTTTCTTAGCAGTTAGTACACTCTGTGCAGTTGCTGCTCCCCTTCAGAACTTGACCCCAGCTGTGGTGATGGGGTCAACAGGGAGCCACCTCATTTGCATGGAGCTAGTGAATATCCATGCCACCACAGAGATATTGCCGGTATCTTTATGCCCTGGGTGTTGAAACTCCAACTCACTATTGTTGAGGCCCCTCTGCCTCCTCACCAGGAGACCTCATGATTTGTAAAGGAGCTACAATTAACCTACGGCATGAAGGATGTTTCCCTGACCAGCATGCGCTGGTGGGGCCCACTTACATCTTTTTGTAATCAAGTACAGTCATCTCATGGGATCCATCATAGTCCAGCATTACAGGCAAAGGAAATAGAAAGAATTGCCTGTTGCTTACCTACACAATGTGGCTTGCAAAGGGACGGGCGGTGGTTCTATCACTTCGATGACCAGGTCAGAATTCCAAACTAAGGTCAGGCCCCAGCACGTCTGTGTCTCAGTATATTTTTGTTCTGACTTATTTGATGGGCTGGGGCCAGAGCTACAGCAAAGAGCCAGCCATCACAATAGGAATTTGGCTCCAGTATTTCAATGTTGGATGTTAGCCATTTTACTAGTATGCTTGCATGGACGGGTACTGCTATAGCATTCCCAAACCATCTAAAACAGACCAGACAACCTGATTGGTGCCTATGCTTTGGTTTCAATATCTATTGCTGCCCTCCCCCAGCTGCTGGCACATTAGCTGTAGTCTTTATGATCTATAGGATGCATTACAACAAGTTAGCAAGGTTACTTCTGCTACACCTCCATGTTCCATGAAATTACCATCCAGTGGCACAAGTATCGCCATCAATTCTAAGGATCCCTTAAATTCCAATACCATACTGACTTAGAAACATATGCCGTTATTTATCGTTACCGAGTCAAAATTAAGACAATAAGAGGAATTAAGACAATAAGAGGTAGGAGCAGATGTAGGCCATTCAGCCCATTGAGATTGTTCTGCCATTCAATGAGATCATGGCAGGACTGATAATTCTCAACTCCACTTTCATGCCGGATACCCATACTCCCATGATTCCCTTGCTGATTAGAAGTCTTTATATCTCAGTCTAGAATATGCTTAAAGCCTTAACAGCCCTCTGTGCTAAAGCATTCCACAGATTCATTAGCCCCAGAGAGAAGAAATTCCTCCTCATTTCTGTCTTAAACATGCAAGCACTTATTCTGAGATTATGCCCTCTGGTCCTAGACTCTCCCACCAAGGGAAACAACCTTTCCACACCTCCCCTGTCAAAACCCTAAGAATCCTGTATGTTTTACTAACAGCAATGCAGAAACATTTTGACTAGTTGTATTAAAACACCCATCACCACCAGCCTGTCCTGATAACTTGCAATGTGCAATAAAGTCAGTCTCGCCTGTGATGCTTATATCTGGGACACGAATATAATAACAAATGCAACATGATTAAATCAGAATTCTGTCATTTTATATAAGGAATAAATAAACTAAGTGGCATGTTAATATGACGCAATGCTTTTGCTTGTATCTGCTTGAACATATCTGAGCCCTGTGATTGAACAGAATCTGATAGGCACTAGCTTTATTTTGATCAGAACAGGAACTTTAATAGTTACCTTTTGTGGTGAATAGAAAGACTTTTAGAATTTATTTTCCTGAATTTCTTTCTGCAGGGTTAAGTGTTGGTGTACATATGCTTTCATTAGTTCAGATTCTAAACAGAAATAAAAATATTTGTACAAATTTAGTTGGCCAACCCAGCACAGGATTTTCCTGTCTGCTGTGATAATTTTCAAAAATTGTGGACTGGAGAAAATATTCTCATGTACAAATTCCCAGAGTGCAAATATTCGGTTTCGATGCAGAGCATTAAACACTGAGTGAGTCCATATGGAAAATGAACTTTAGCCTGTTCCAACAAACCCACCCAAGAACATCTATCTGAGTCATATGTGTGGAAAATGATGTGAATTCTGAATATTTCTTGGATTTTGGTTGAATTACTATCTGAGAAACATGGGCCAACACACATACTGAGCCCAGGGATCAATTAGAGTCATAGAGTCATAGGGTAATAGAGCATAGAAACAGGCCCTTCAGCCCAAACTGGTCCATGCTGACCATAGTGCCCACTCAGCTAGTTCCAATTACCCGCATTTGGTCCATATCCCTCTAAACTCATCCCATCCATCTACCTATCCAAATGTTTTTAAATGTTGCTATTGTACCTGCCTCAACCACTATCTCTGGCAGACCATTCCATATATGCATCACTCTCTGCGTGAAGGAGTTGCCCCTCAGGTCCTTCATAAATCTATCCCCTCTATCCTTAAACCTATGCCCTCTAGTTTTCAATTTCCTATCCCTGGGAAAAAATATTATATGCATTCATCCTATCTATGTTACTAGTTACTAGTGGTGTACCTCAAGGATTCAGTTACTAGTGGTGTACCTCAAGGATCTGTTTTGGGGCCACTGCTGTTTGTCATTTTTATAAATGACCTGGATGAGGGCGTAGAAGGATGGGTTAGTAACTTTGCGGATGACACCAAAGTTGGTGGAGTTGTGGATAGTGCGGAAGGATGTTGCAGGTTACAGAGGGACATAGATAAGCTGCAGAGCTGGGGGGTGAGAGGTGGCAAATGGAGTTTAATGCGGAAAAGTGTGAGGTGATTCACTTTGGAAGGAGTAACAGGAAGACAGAGCACTGGGCTAATGGTAAGATTCTTGGTAGTGTGGATGAGCAGAGAGATCTCGGTGTCCATGTGCATGGATCACTGAAAGTTGCCACCCAGGTTGATAGCGTTGTTAAGAAGGCGTACGGTATGTTAGGTTTTATTGGTAGAGGGATTGAGTTTCGGAGCCATGAGGTCATGTTGCAGCTGTACAAAACTCTGGTGCGGCCGCACTTGGAG
>NW_025966332.1:0-50000 GCF_021869965.1 Rhincodon typus
CTGTTTGGATCTCTCTTGTTCTCTCTTTAAACTTGTTGTCCATGTTTGTGTGTCTCATGTCACCTTTTTATTAGATTCTTCACAGGCTGAACAGGTAATAAAATTCCTTATCCTTTCAATCAAGAAAACCTTAGTAATTGGCTCGTTCATTTTCTAGCAAACTACATTTTAATTGAACTGTGACAGCTGTGTGCTAAAAAATTAACTATTTGATATAACTGACTGAGAGGGGTTTAAAAAGAGGGCAACCAATTCTCCCTTCTCAACTGGTCATAACATATGTGATATTTCTGCAGGTACACTTTTATATTAGGAGTTAAATTCTGAATTCTAGATTGAGCAAGGAACAAAATAATTTTTCTGGTGTTTCTTGGGCTTTGACAAATATTTGAATGAAAACTTGTGTATTTGTTTGAATGCATTATTATGGTTTCAGCATAAGTCACACAAAACATTAAAAAGCATACCAAGTTGTACTTTCTTAATCATATTATGTCTAATATGGATTAATTGTTAAATGGTTCAGAACTTTAATTTTTACATTTAAAGCAGGATGTACGGTTTGAGTTTCAAGTCTTAAAAGGCTCCAATTTTGATGATTTCCTCATTTACGCTGAATCTTATGTTGAGGTTGGTAGAAAATTTAAGAATAAATTGAAATTAACAAAATGTGTATATGGATAGGCAAAATTTCAGATATGTCATCCCAATTATTCTCTCACAGGAAATTCCAATCTTTTACCGTTAGTTAATTATGTATCTACATCCCTTCAACTGCTAACAGTAGTATATTTCTCAGTTTTGAGAGACATGGGAGCAAATCACATGTTTCCTTTAGTTGGGTAAAAAGGGTAGAAAAACTGGAAGGATAACAATAACGATTCTCTGTTAAAATATCTACAATGCAAAGTTAACATTTTGATATGGAAAGGATGTAAATTTGAATTTTTCTGTGTTTAGACCAAGCCACATTCAAAGCAGCATCATTGCAAATGTGTTTTTTAGTTAATGCAAATAACGTGAGACTGATAGACCACTGCTAGCATTGCACATGGATAATTCATGGTGTGGAGTGCGATTTTTGATATTTCAACTCAGATGGAATAACTGTTCACCTATCTAGTAGAACGGTTAATTTCCGGAACCATTATATCACGACTAGCATAAGACAAAAATATGTATACATCTTTTATTTTTCAGAAAGCAAATTTTAACACAAAAAAAGTCACAAATGGGTGTGGCTGGCATAATGATTTATTTCTTAACTCAGTTGATTTTAATATTTTTGAGTGGTTATTTATTAATCAGAAGCACTTTTATGGATTTTCTAACATTTATATATTGTATTAATATTTTTAAATGACCATTTAGGTGTGACACAAAATTGAGAGAGCACAGGATTAGGTTGTGTACATGAACAGTCAATGACATTTTTATTTGCAATCTATATCTGAAATGATGGGATGTAGGGTTAGAGTAAGCATCCATCGGTAGTTTAACATGAATGGTGAAAAAATTTTTTTAAAAATGATGAATATCTTGTGATATCTTATTAAAAATCATTATTTGACACGTTTATTTATTAGACATTGAATTTTGTGATGAATAGAAAAATTTTTGAAAGACCTTGCAATATCAGTATTTTTCCTTTGAACTAATGTTTTTAATCTTTTACTTAAGGTCTGATGTGATTTAACCAGAAAGACCCTAATTACTGTTTGGAAACAGGATGGCGAAAGATGCTGCAAAACTGAGCCTTCGACGATTGGAACCAGCGATCCAGAAATTTGTTAAAGTTGCAATCCCAACTGATTTGGAACGGCTCCAAAAGCACCAGATAAATATTGAGAAGGTGTGTGAGATTTATGTAAATATTGATGTGGTTTACATATTTTCACTTCAGCGGTGTAAATTTGGAATAAAATATTTACTGTGTCAATTTCAAAGCAGAGTACACTGGATAATTATGGCGTTTCCTCTGAAATGCCCATTACTTGAAATTAATTAGCTTAAAAGAGTTTGAAAGCTGAGTAATTCCATGTGAATGGATTATTAGCTTTTATCTCAAGGGCACTGGAATCCAAAGAGGAAGAAGTGATGCGTCGTGATCCAGAACTTCGGTGAAATGCTATCTGGGGCACTGCATGCTGTTTTGGGCAATTTTGCTGCTGCTTCTGCCAGGAGATCTGCTGACATGGTATGCCATACAGCTTAGGTGGGTATAAAAGAACCCATGGCACGGTTTTGAAAATGTGCAAGGGAAGTTATCCCTGGTGGCCAATATTTATCCCTCAACCAGTATTACAGAAAAACAAGTTATTTTCTCATTATTGCGTTGTTGTTGTAGGAGTTTGCTATGCTTAGGTTCCTACTCTGTTTCTTATATTTGTAAAGTTTATGGAGGCCACAGTTATCTAAAATAGTCACCTCTCCACAAGTAATTTGAAAATAGTCTATTGAAGGCAGCAGTTTATTTAGCTATTATATGTTAGCTAAATAGATAGAAAAGTATGAAACCTGTAACAGTTGAAGGTAGTTCACTCTTATTAGTGGACAGCTAGCAGTTGTCAGAATGCGTGTTCATCTCAGTAACTTGTGATGGCAGCAGCTTGCTCTCTAGCTGGATGATAGAAAACTCTTCTGTGAGATTGTCTACATCTTTCCTGATCCATCTTTCATCTTAAGAGGGCAGCTGCCTGACTAGCCCTTCAATCTGAAGAGAATTTGTTAATATGCTTTCATTCTAGAGTGTGGTAGGGTAGTCACTATGTTATCTTTGTTTGACTCTTTGTAATTAATGAATATGGAACAAGTCTTCAAGATGTCAAGATGGTTATCTTTCTCTCCCATTATGAGGTCAGCTTTTTAATTAATGTCTTGTTGCAGGTTACCTCCTGGTTCGTTTTAAACACTTGCAGAAATAAATGATTCGCAAAGCATCGTCCTGCCAGTTTAGGGCTGTCAACATGGAAGCTGAACCAAGATGTCTTGATGTTTTCAAGGACTATTTGTGTTCTAAAGACAGAAATAAAACAGTTTCTTTTCTAAGATGGTCCTATCAATGCTTATTAAGTGTTTGTTTTCCTATTTATTTTTTAGAAAATTATAGTTTATAAAAGGCCCAATTTCTACAATGGTAACAACTCTTCAAGAGTTCTTCATTGGCTGTAAAACACTTTGTGACACCCAGTGATCATGAAAAGCTCAAAACTTTGTTTTGGTTAGTTTCTGGTTGATTTCTTCTGGCTATTGGTAATGGTGGGAGTCAATAGGCTTGCAATGGATTTCAGTTAATAGCCAAACCACAGAATTTTAATAATTCTCTGTTGGAAAGTGGGTGTCATTGACAAGGCCAGCATTAATTACTCATCCCTGATTGATCCCAAGAAGTGGTGGTGAATTGCTGCAGTTTGAGGTGTAGGAAAGCCCTGAGAGCCATTAGGAAGAATGTTCAGGCTTTTGATTAAGCAACACTGAAGGAACAGTGATATAATTCCACATTGTGATGCTGTGAGGTTTGGAAACAAAGTTGCAAGTGATGGTGTTCTCATGTGTTGCTGTCCTTCTCGGTGCTAGAGGTTATAGGTTTTGAAGATGCTGTTAAAGGAGACTTGGCTACTTGCTGCCATGCATCTTGTAGATGGTGCACACCTCTGCCACTGTGCCTTTGTGGTAGAGGTACTGAATGTTCAAGGTGATATGATGTGCCAGTCAAGCAAACTGCATTGTCCTGGATGAGCTAGTGTTCTTGAGTGTTCGGGGAACCACATTCATCCAGGCAAGCAGAGAGTGTTCCATTATGCTTCTGGCCGGAGGAGCAGTCTAGGTTGAAAGAAAATTTTGAAGATGGAACAAAGGGTTTGCTGAAGATTGCAGAGAGAAGACTTTCAGCGAAAGAGGTGCACACGGAGGCGAAAGAAGAAATTGGCTTTGTTCTAAGCTGGCAATCTGTTGAGATGTGGGTGAAAGGCGATAAAGATTTTGTTGAGAATAAACATTTGAGTGAGTGGAGAAGATTTGAAAGTTTAATGAAAGCATGGTAAGGAATTAAGTTTGAAGAAGGGATGGGGTCTGAGGGAGGAAAAGGGAATAAGGACATAGAGGGCCTTTGGTATCTTTTTTATTTCTTTACTTGTCCTATTATCATCTCCTTTTGCCTTGTACTATCAATCCTTTTGTCACGTAATCTTTGCTGATTTTTAGACTTTCTCTCTTGTCCTCCCTGTGAGTGAACTGCCCCTCCACATCCCTCAGCAATTTCCCTGCTGCTGCTCTTAAAACCATTTCAAATATTTTCCAGTCCTGATGAAAGGGCATCATCCTGAAACTCTCCACAGATTTGGCCTGATCTGTTGGATATTAATAGCATTCTCTGATTTATTTTACACTTCATTGCCAGAGATAGATGAATATAGTGAGCTTTGGTATTGCAGGTTTTCCATGATACATGTTATCATTGCCCATAAAGTAATGTTCATGCAGGCAATGCGAGTTAGCTCCACCACATACTTGAGCCGAAAGGGAGCCTCACTTCCTCAGCATCCAGCTCATGTGTAACCATAGCAGCCTGTCGGGCTGGTTATTGCATGTTATCCTGCAGTTGGAATGCCTTCATTTAGTGGCAGTCCACTGCAATAGCAGCATTTGAACCACCACAGTGAACTAAAGGGTAGCTACTAAGTGAAAAATACTACCTGTTGACAACATGGATCATGACTCTGGTTCCTCATGCACATTAACACAGCAGGCACACACTGAAAACCATGCTGCCACAGGGTATGTAATAGAGAAGGCCATTAGAGTGCTGAAACAATGATTTAGCTGTCTGAATCCTTTCTGGAGATTCCTTGCAGTGGAAGAGCTGAGCAGCTCTCAAGATTTATGCTGCTGTGCTTCATATTTCACACTCACTATAGCGAAGGGGCAGGCCTGACGACCAGGCAAGAAGAGGAATCTCTTAGTGCTTGTGTGTGCTGCATTTTACTGATGAAGAGGTGCTGGTGTTGGACTGGGGTGGGCAAAGTCAGAAAATCACACAACACCAGGTTATAGTCCAACAGGTTCATTTGAAAACACAAGCTTTCAGAACCTCAATCCTCCTTTAGGTGTCAGTGAGAGAGGTAGTATCAGGCACAGACTTCATAAGTAAAAGATCAAAGGTTCACACCATTGATGAGGATGTACTAAACAAACCTAAGATGCTGTTAAATCTTTAATCAGTTAGAAGGCGTTAATTGATCAATATGTATATGTAAATTCCTGAATTCCTATCAAGTCACGGTCCCTAGAGAGCTAAAGGTTTTATCAGTGTAAAGAAGAGGTGACATTTTAAGTCAGACACTGCATGATAGGTGTGAGACCTTGTTTAGAATTGATTTGTGTTGGCATGTGTATATGAGGGTGGGAGTGCGCGCGTGCGAGGGTGGGGGAGTGCGCGAGTGATATAGTGTGGTGGGGTCACCTGTTGTGCCAAATGGAGCAGACTGTAGGTGTGAACGATGACATATTAGGAGAGGACAGAAGGGGGCTGCTGCTCCATTGAATCACTGTTACTCCCCGATGCTGAGGTTCCAACAATCATAGTAATTTGTCGGAGGAGATCTTGTTAGACTGTTGTGACTCCCCTGTAAGGCCCTTTGAACATGACTACTGGCAGCCATAATGACAGGTTGCTTAGCTGGAAGCTAAACTAATGTGAGAGCAATCTGATCATAAATGATTGTTGTCTGAGATTTCACTGCAGTGTTAAGATTTATAGTGGGAGTTACTTGTAGCAGAGACGTTGGGTATCATGCTTTGCTTCATGGTTGAAGTCCACAAATGCACTAATGAAGTTGGCCACCATTTTCACCTGGAGAATGAGGTGCTCCGAGCTCTGAAAAACACAAGTGCTGAAATCCTCAATATTTCTTTCCAATGTACCAAATGTTCTATTGTGTATACCCATCAACTGCCTTCTGAAACCTGGTCCTTTGAAGTCCTCATCTTTGCAGTTCAACCCCTGTCAGACATGTCCTCCTGTGATGTGGTATCTGTACTATTCTTGCACCATGCCCTGGTGATTTATGGGTGTCTCAGCATGTGAAATCCTGTCTCTTCTAGCCAATTTTACCCACTGTATCAGGATCTGTAAGCATGAAAGAAAGTGATGGTTTATCTTCATCTCTGTCTTATTGTTTCTCCACTGTCCCAGTGCAATACGTGGGCGTGGGGTTTGCAGTAGTAAGTATCTGAGGGTGGGGTAGATCTTGTAAATGTAAGGCGAGTCTTGATAGAGTTTTATTTTGTCAGTTGGGTAACAAGGCTGTGGTGCTCTAGGTATTACCAGTGATACAGTTGAAAGATTATGACGTGATGGTGCTGTCATTAACCTCACCCACTTGTGTGAGATCATTTAATGTATTATAGCACTGCAGTCAACGCCTTCTTGGACTGCTGGCATTAACCTCAATGACTATCAGTTTACACAGTCACTTTGAGTATGTGTATTTGTTTGTTAGGCAGGGATCTTAACCTTCAAGGTTTTGGAGTAGATCTGTAGCTCGGGTTGTGGGTGTTGAGGCTGGTTAGCTTGCCGAGCTGGTGTGTTGTTCCGCAGATGTTTCGTTACCGTGCTTGGTAACCTCTTCGGTGTAGCACCAACTGGCTACAAAAAGACATGACCAATACTCACTCATCTCAATCCACATGGACAAGGAGAACCACCACTTCGACTGGGACAACACCAAGATCCTGGGACAGGCTAGGCAGAAACAAGCACGAGAATTCCTGGAAACACGGCACTCCACGAAGCATGCTATTAATAAACACATTGAACTCGACCCCATATACATTCCACTACGGAGGAAACCCGGAACTGAGGTAATCCATCGCAACGGACCCCAGAGTTTAAAAACCAGGCGGGAAAACACACCGACGCTTCATCAGAGGCTGCACTGAGGATGTTACCAAGCATGGTAACGAAATGTCTGCGGAACAACAAACCAGCTAGGCGAGCCAACCAACCTCAAGATCTTAACCTTTTACATCCTCCACCAAATGATTGAAAGCCTTAGATAATGCCATGTTTTGGTATTTCCAGGCCAGATTCACTTACTGCATGACTCCCAGCATCTGTTCCAGCCACAATGCTCTGCTGCTTTAAGAAGTGCAGGCTGAAATTAAATAGTCTAAGCTAGCAGTAATGGTGCAACGGTGGTTTTCAATCTCAAGGAGAGATTGTTCTCCAGGAGAGGTCATGTCTGACACTTAGTCATAGAGGTCTACAATGGAAAAAAAGGGCCCTTTGGCCCATCGAGTCTGCACCTGTCAAAAACAAGCACCTAAGTATTCTAATCCCATTTTCTAGCACTTGTCCTATAGCCTTCTATGCCTTGATATCACAAGTGCACATCTAAATACTTGAACGTTTTAAGGGACTATACCTCCCTTACAGGCAGTGATTACAAGATTTCTGCCATTCCATGATAAACATTTTTTCCTCTCTCATCCTCTTTAAACCTCCTGCCCCTTACATTTAATCTATGCATTCTGAACTTTGAGCCCACTACCAAGAGAAAATTTGATACACCTCAACTATGATACCACCCACCACCTCAGTCTCCTCTGCTCCAAGGAAAACAACCCCAGTCTAACTAAAACTCTCTAAACCAAGTAACATCCTGGTAAATCTTCGCTGCATCCTCTCCAATGCAATCACGTCCCTCTGGTAACATGGATTCTAGAACTGCACACAATGCTGTATCTGTGACCTGGGCTACTTTTTACATAGTTCTAGTATTGTGTCCCTACTCCCCACCCTGAACCCCCAACCCCGCTAATAAATGTTCATATGCCTTCTTCACCACTTTATCTGCCTGTCCCATTACGTTAAGGGACCAGTGGGTATGCACTCCAATGTCCTTCTGATCTTCAGTGCATCCCAGAGCCCTACCATTCAAACCTGTATTCTCTTGACTTATTTATCCTGCTGAAGTGCTTCATCTCACGTTTACCCAGATTGAATTCCATGAGCCACTGATCAGCCCACCAGACCAGCCCATCCATATCCTCCTGTAATTTAAAGCTACCATCCCCACTAATTACCATCCCATCAATTTTCATATCGTCTGCAAACCTACTTATCAGCTCCCCTACATTCAAGACTACATTCATGTAACTCAATTATGCCACTTGTGTGACATGTTTCATCATTGACTTCCTCCAGTATCAACATCCTGAACATTACTGTTGACTGGAAACTGAACTGTGCCAGCCACATAAATGTTGTTGCTACTGGGCCAAAATCTTGGAACTCCCTTCCTAATAACACAGTGGATGTACCACAGACCACATTGGAAACAGTGCTTTAAGAAGGCAGTTCACCATCACCTTCTCAGGGGTAGTGAAGGGTGGACAGTAAATATTAGCCTGCCTGGTGATGCCCACATCCTGGAAACAAATTTTTAAGCGCATAACTTGCCACTTTTCAGCCTAAACCTGAATGTTGCTACATTCAGACGTGGATTTCTGCATTATCTGAGGAATTGTGAATTGAATTGAACGCTGTGCAATGACTGTATGGTGGAACAGTCATTGATGAGGAGTATTTTGAGCCTGGAAGACCTCCTGCAGTGATGTTTTGTGTTAGCACCATTGGCTTTCAACAACTGCCGCCGTCTTTGAGCTGGGTATGATGAGAACCAGTTGGGACATTTCTCCTTTGTTCCCTACTGACTTCAATTTTATAAGGTACACCCACAGGCAAATGCTCCCTTGACACGAAGGGCAGTAACTCATTTCTGAAATGTAGATTTTTATTCTCCATCTTTGGATTAAGGTAGTAAGGAAGCCTGAAGTCACGAGTTCTGGAAGAAACCAAACTGTGTGCCAATGAATAGGTTGATCATGAGATGTAGGAGCGGAAAAAGGTCATTCAGTCCATCACGTCTGCTCCACCATTCAATGAGATGCTGATCTGATAATCCTGAACTCCATTTTCTTACTTTTCCTCATAAGACCTGATTTCCTTACTGATTAAAAATGTGTCCACCTATCGACCCAGCCTTGACAGCCGTCTGTGGTAAAGAATCCCACAGGTTTGTTGTCTTCGGAGAGAAGAAATTTTTCCTTATCACAATCTTAAATGAACAACCCTTCACTTTGAGATTATGTCCTCTGGTCTTTGACTCTCCCACATAATTTTTCAGCATCTACCTTGTCAAACCTCCTAAGAATCTCAAATGTTTTGCTGAGATTAACTCTTTGGAGTTTATAAGAATAAGAGGCAAAGTCCAACTTAGTCAACCTCTACTCATAAGAAAAATCAGGGTCAACCTAGTGAACCTTCTCTGGACTGCCTGCAAGGCCAATATATTTGCCCTAGATAAGGGGACAAAAATTGTTCATATTCTAGATATGTTCTAGGGTGGTCTAACTGCCTTGTATAGTTTTAACCAGACTTTCCTATTTTCATTTTTCACTCCCTTCTTGCAATAAAGGCTAACATTCAATTTTCCCTCCCTATTATTATCTTACCTTTTAAATAGAGATAAATGTAAAAATACTTCAGTGCAGAGGGATTGCTGCATAGTGTGCAAGTACAGCAGGTAGTAATGAAATTTTGATATTTATTGCAAAAGTCATAGAGTATGAAAATAGGGAAGTGTTGCTGCAGCTGTAAAAGACATTGGTCATATCTGGGGTACTTCATATTTTGGTCCCTTCCTTGAGGAAAGATGTAATTGTATTGGAGGCAGTTCAAAGAAGGTTCATGAGACTAATTCCAGGGATGAAAAGCTTACCTTATGAGGAGAGTTTGAATGGTTTAGGCGTATTCTCCAATCGGTTTAGCAGAATGAAAGGATGTAGAGCAGATGTTTCCCCTTGAGGGGCAACGTAAAACAAGAGGCCATAGTTTTAGGCTAAGGGGTGGCAGATTTAGAACGGCGGTGAGGAAGAATTACTTCTCAAAGGCTTGTGAATCTGTGGAATTAATTACTGTAGAGTGTGGTGAACATCAGTGTACTGAATAAATGTAAGGAGGAGAGAGATGGATTTTTTAATCAATAATAGTTTGAAGGGTTATGGGGAGTAGCCAGGAAAATGGATTTGAGCCCAAGATGAGATTAGCCATGATCATATTAACTGACAAAGTAGGCTCAAGAGGCTGAATTGCCTACTCCTGGTCCTTGTTCTTATATTCTATTATACCTCTGCAGTTTTCTGTGCTCTTTCTCCACTTAAATAATGTTCATCTCCTCTATTCTTTCTACTAAAGCACATAACCTTACATTTTCCTATATTGTAGTCCATCTGCCAAGTCTTTGTCCACTCACTTAACTGTATTCCTCTATAGACTCTTACCAGTTGCCCTCACACTAATTTTGTATAATCTGTGAACTTGGTGTTAGTACAGTCATTTTTATTATCCAAGTCTTAATATGTATCGTAAATAATTGTGGCCCCAGCACTGATGTCTGTGGCACTTCGTTAGTTACACGTTACCATCCTAAAAAGGTTGTTCTTTATCTCAACACTCTGTGTTTTCTGTTTGTATATTAATATACCACGCTTGACACTGTGGGTGTGGTGGGAGGCCGTAATGTTACTGGACTAGCAATCCAGAATTCCAGGCAAATGTTCTGAGGATGTGGGTTCAAATTCCACCATGGTGGATAATAACATTTGAATTCAATAGCAATTTGGAACAAAAGGATTGTTATTAGCAACCACATAACTGCTGCTATTAGAAAAAGGTGTCTGGATCACTAACATCCTTCAGGGAAGGAAATCTGCCATCCTTACCTGGTCTGGCCTGTAATTGACACCAGACCCATAGCAATGTGGTTTACTGTTAACAGCCCTCCGAGTAATTCGGATTTGAATGGCAGAGCTGGGCTGAATGGCATATTTATGCTCCAATGTATTATGGTTTTATGGAATGACCTATATGGACAATTTTTGACATTATCTGGTCAGTTACATTGTTGTAGCTATACTGCAACAGTTGGCAAAGGTTTCAGGTAGTTCTGTAGTGCACATCATCAGTCTTCTAACTGGGTTGTTGTAAGGCCCATAGCTTTTTCTCTCTCCAGTGTGCTGAGCTATTTTCTGACGCTATGGAGTGAATCGAGTTGATTGAAGACTGGAATCTGTGCTGTAGGCGTCCTCAGGGGGAGGTGGATTGCCCACTCAACACTTAATCTGTAGATACTTCTAAATGCTTCAGCTTTGTATTTTGCGAGTGCTTCTCAAACATTTTCACACTTTGACCTCATTTGGAGGGTGAACATTGTTCTGAGCCCTCCTGGGAGAACTGAGAGAGGGCCTCATAGAGTGAGAAAATAGCTGCTTTAACTTGACCGGAGGTGTACCATGGCCACAACTACCTCAGATTTGATGTCCCCAGAATCATAGCTCATTGTTCCACTTGGGTTCCTGACCCCATTTTGGGCAGTCCTGTCTTTTGCACTCCTGTGCTAAGCTCTGCTGTCATAGAATTGCAGATCTTTAAAAAATGTCCTTTACTGTGCTTTCTGATGAATGTGTCTGGTTGTGTCGATGTTTTTGGAGATATGAAAAACGTTCAATTTAAGAGGCATGCCTGGTGGCAATTCAGAGGTTCCTATCTGTGCCATGATGCCCTTCCACCACCACTTAAAAAGGCAACCTTGTGATTGGTAATGTTGATGAAGTTGGCCCAGCGGTGAGAGAGGGCGACTCTGATGTTGGTTGGTCTGGCGCAGGAGGTGACGAGGCGGTCGCAGAGGATTACCAGAACAGTTGCAAAGATGCCACCTGAGGATTGGTGACTTCGATGATTGTTGGGTGAGGTGTAGATGGCGGCAAAGCGGTGGCAGAGGGTAGATGGTGCAGGCGTCAGTGACAGTGATGAGCTGGCCTCAGGACTGATGAACTCTCTTCAAGCTATATTTTTTTTGTATTCTTAAATTATTCAAAATGGCGCCATTTTATAGTGAAAAATGAAAGCTTTTCACATTTTTTATTTTTACTGTAAAATATACGTGACAATATAATCAAAATCAAATTATTACGGTGTGCCACTGCACAACAAAATTAAAAGGTCATGTGTACTTAAATATATAGGCTGCGCACAAAAATAATCGAGTGGGCAATGATTGTGAGTGCATTACTTTATTTTAGATTTATATTCTAACAATATTCTAAATGTTGTGACTGCAATGTTAAAATAATGTGTAGGTTTGGAGAGATGATGAGATTTATTTTTTAAAAAACATAGCATTCCCATATGCAAATTTTACTGCATGTGTGATTTTTGGAACATTGGTGTGTTTGAGTCTGTAATTTTGAGAACCTATTTCAGTTTCTTTACAGTGGTGATCTTTTTGCTACCGTACAGAACCAGAGAAAGGACCCTCTGGCGAATATGAAAAGTGAATAGCCAATTTGGGTAAAATAATTTGCCAACTAAGCTGGTAGCATTCAGTTAAGTCTACCAGAAAGGAAAGCACTCACAGTCGTCATTCTTTCCTGCCATTTTGTATCATATACTTTTTAATAATTGCAGTGTGCAGAAGCAATATCACAATAAATATAAATTTCAAATCCAGGACCAGTTCAATCCTAAGTTACTTCAAAATAATTGCTTCTCTGAATCATATCCCTTTCAGGTGAAAGTTTCAGTTAGTGAAACTATGAATAATAAGTGAAACTATGGAACTTAATTCAAACAACTCGAGCAGGCATGGTAGTGTGAGGATTGAGAGAATTTGGAGAGAGTCAGATTCTTGGTGTTGGAAAAATTCTCTTAACTTAAACAGGGAGTGGGAACAGCCCAATATACAAATCTGTGGGTGGTTGGATACCAATTAGACTTCTTAATGAGCCCCAGTTATCCCTGGGCCCACAAGGATTCAGTGGATTTAATAGAATTTGCAACACCTCAGCTGTCTTCTGAAGGCTGGCCAGCAAACTCTAATAGGTTTGCTGGTGACCTCATGGGGAGGGGGTGAACCCCTCATTAATAGACACTGTATCCAGTTAAGCAACCCAGTAACAGGGAGGGGTCAAGGCTGCTGAATGTTGCTCAATTGCCTTTGCCTCATCCCTTTGCACCTCCCCTTACTCTGGTAACTCTTTCCCATAATTCTCATTCTGCGCTACTCACTACATTGAATATTTTCAAAATGTGCATGATAAAGCTAAATCAGAGAAGTAGAATTGTACATAAAGATAAAAATCATGATTCCTAATACCACTTATATCACACTCGTCCTAGAGTTATTACCTTACTTTTGTTGTACTGATAATTTCTTTTTCCAGTATCAGCGATGGAGTCAATGGGACAAGCTGCATCAGGAGCACATCAATGCAAGCCGTACTGTGCAGGTAAATAATGTTTGTGTGCCTTCTTTTTAGTTTGTTACAGAGATTTTATGTTGAAGATGATTTGAGTGCCATTGTCAGGAATTCTTCTGCCTATGTATGTTTGTTTATTTGTACTGTTAATCTGAAAAGGGAATCTTTCAAATATGTTTTGTAAAAGTAGTAAAATAAAATAGATTGCTTCACAGCTACAGCATTTTTAGAATTTATGTGTACGTTGTAACTTCCTGGAGTAGTTATTTTATTTAGAAACTAGCATCGTTTTTATTCTGCTTTTCAGGAATCCCATTCTAGAGTCTCTCAGCAGAACTCAGCTCTTTCCACAATGATGCTGATAAACTGTTATTGTATGATTGAAGTTAAGCTTGTGATAAAGAGTTGATTCTAAATTTTGTGGCTTAATATATCTTGTTTGAATGGACTCAAGCCAATAATTGTTCGCCTTTTCCATTCATGATTAAAGCTTTAATGCAGATGTTGATTGGCTAACATGTAAGCACAGTGACACAGCTAATTTAAAGTATTCAAGCTTAAGGACATATAAACATAAAAAACAGGAATGGGCCAAATGACCACATGGGTGTGCTCTGCTGGTCAATATCATGTTGAATATATATATCAACTTTATGTCCCTGCCCTGTTCCCATCTCCCTTGATTTTGAGGTTATGCACTTAGGCAGGAAGAATAGAGGAGCTGAATATTACTTAAAAGGAGAGGACTGCAGAAAACTACAGAACAGAGGGATTTGGGAGTCCTTCTGCATGAATCACAAGAGGTTAGCATCCAAGTTTGATGAGTAGTAGGAAAGATAAATGGACCGTTGGCCTTTATTTTGAAGGGACTGGAATATAAAAGTAAGGAAGTTTTGCTAAAACTATATGCAAAGCACCAGTCAGGCTGGAATACTGTGAGCAGTTTTGGGCCCCTTATCTAAGGAAAGATATTCTGGCATTAGGCTTCCCAGAGAAGGTTTACTCAGCTAATACGTATTATGGAGGGATTATTTTATGAAGATAGGTTGGGTATAATGGGCTTGTACCGATTGGTATTTAGAAGAATGAGAGGTGACCTTATTGAAACATACAAGATTCTTAGAGGACTTGACAGATTAAAGGCAAAAAGATTGTTGCTCCTGGTGGGAGAATGGTGGCCAGAGGGCATACCTTATGATATTTAGGACAGAGATGAGGAGGAGTTTCTTCCCTCACAGGGTTGTGAATCTGTGGAATTCTTTATTATTAATGGTTTATTGAGTATATTTAAGGCTGAGATGGGACAATTTCTTAATCGCTGGAGTTTAGAAGAATGAGAGATGATCTTCGAGAAGCCTATAAAATTCTACCAGAACTAGACAGAGTTAATGCAGGAAAGATGTTCCTGATAACTGGGAGCCAGATCCACGGTTCACAGTTTAAGGATATGGGACAAGCCATTTAGGATTAAGAACATAGAACATAGAACAGTACAACACACTACAGGCCCTTCGGCCCACGAAGTTGTGCCGACCTATTATCCTACTAAGGTCAAACTACTCTACATACCCTACATTTTACTATCCTCCATGTTCCTATCCAAGAGTCGCTTAAAAGTCTGTAAAGTATCTGACTCCACTACTACTGCTGGCAGCGCACTCCACATGCCTACCACTCACTGTGTAAAGAACCTACCTCTGACATCTCCCCTATATCTTCTTCCAGTCACCTTTAAAATTGAAAATTATAAGGTGAGATATTTCTTCACCCAGAGTGTGCTGAGCCTATGGAATTATCTGCCACAGAAAGCAGTTGAGGCCAAAGCATTGAATGTTTTCAAGAAGGAGTTGGTCGTATTTCTTGGGCTAAAGGGATCAAATGGTATGGAGAGAAAGTGGGAAAAGGGTACTGATTGAATCATCAACCATGATTATGTTAACAGGCAGAGCAGGCTGAAAGAGTTGACTGGCCTTCTACACCCATTTTCTATGTTTCTTTGGAATGAAGGGTTATAGAGAAAAGTCAGGAAAGTGGAGGGTGATGAGATCAGCTATGATGTCATTGAATGATGGAGTAGACTTGATGGGCTGAATGGCCTACTTCTGCTGCTGCATCTTATGGTCTTAATTCCTTTAATGTACAAAAATCTGTCAAGCTCAGTCTTGAAAATTCACATTGAGCATCAACAGCTTTCAGAATAACAGAATTCCGCATGTTTAAAAACATTTTGCTTTTCCAGTTTTCCTCCCAAAGTGGATAATTTCACGTGCTGTACGTTTGGTTAAAGACATACTAGCCCAACTTTTCCTATTGAAAATGCAATAATTTCTTCCTCATTTTGTCTTCAACTCTTCAAATATAGGAGTGATTTCAGAGATATTACGCCCAGTTTTCCAATACCTCAAGCCAAGTATGTAACTTAAGTATCAGTGCTTTTTTGGCTTGCTGCATTATGTAAATACCACATCAAACTTTACATCGTTTTGAGCAGAATGATGAATGTTCTAGTCCTTTCTTGCAATGTTTTATTAAGGCATGGGATTTCTGAGAAGACCAGTGGTGACAGTAATGTAATAATAATGTCACTGGACTATTAAACCAGTGGCCTAGACTAATGCTCTCGGGACAAAAGTTCAAATTCCACCACAGCAACTAGTGGAATTTAAATTCAGTTAATATGTCTGAAATTGAAAAGTATTATTAGTAATGCTGATCATGGAACTATCACCAATTGTTATAAAACTCCATTTGGTTCACTAATGTCTCTTGGAGAGGAAACCTGCCATCCACACCCAGTTTGGCCTACATGTGTCCTGAGACCCATAGTGATTGCCTTGGACAGTAGTTAAATGTCAATCAGGAATGGGCCACAATTCTTGTCGGTGATAACAGAAACAAATTTGCTGGAAAAGCTTAGCAGGTCTGGCAGCATATGTGAAAGAAAAAACAGTTAATGTTTTGGGTCCAGTGACCCTTTGTTAGAAGTCAAGGCATCTTGTCAGTGATGCCTACATGCCATAAACAATAAAAAAAACCTCAGATTGTTCTTTTAGAGGGTGATGGTCAAGGTTTTGTAATTCAGATTAGCATTTGCCTATTTATTTTAAATATTTGCTTTGTTCAGCTAACTTTATCGGCAGTGCATTTCCCTGGTCTTTGGATCGGTAATAGAAAACAAGGAAGGCCTTTCATTTGTTTAAGCATTGTTCACTACCTGAGGACATCTCAAACCACTTTAATGAAATACTTTTAAAGCATAATCACTCTTATAATGCAGGGAAACATGGAAGCTACTTTGCACAAACTAAGATCGCAAAAGCAACATTTAACTAAATGATCAGGTGGTCTGTTTTTGATAAGTGGATGAATGTTGGCCAGGAACTGTCAGAGTGCCGTAAAATCCTTTATGTCCAGTTGAGCGAGCTCATGGTGCCTTGCTTTATTATCTAATGTGCCATACAGGCAGTCTGGCTAGTTTCAGGTCATTCAGGCTCCAGATGTACTTCTGCAACATTTTAGGATTATGAGGTTAAACATTTGCTATCCAGATACCAAAGTGAAGATAGTCTGGAGTATGCACAAGATGGGTTATGTGGAACAGTATTTTGAGGAGTCAAGGAGGGCTCGGGCTATTTTGGATTTGATGTTGTGTGATGAGAAAAGGCTTTCTGTGAAGGAGCTTTTCAGAAATAGTGATCAAAACAAAATAGAATTTTACATGAAATTTGAATGTGACATAATTCATTCTGAAACTAAAGTCTTAAATCTGAGCAAAGGAAACTGAGGGAATGGGAGAAGGATAAATTGGTTAGGGTGAATTCGAAAATGCACTAAAAGATTTGTCATTTACAGATCTTAGAAGGAAGTAACAATTGATATAATGGATGCATTGGTGGGTTATCATTCAAAATTCTTTTGTTTTCTGGAACTTTTCCTGCTAACTGGAAGATGGCAAATTGTACTCCACTATTTAAGAAGGAAGGAAGAGAGAAAGTGGAGAACTAGAGACCTGTCAGCTTGATGTCTATAGTAGAGAAAATGTCAACATCTATTATATAGGATATGATATCTGAACGTTTAGAAAAGAATGGCAAAATTGGACAGTGCTAACATGGATTTATAGATGAGAAATCATGCTTGACACAATCATTGGACATTTTGAGGATGTTATTTGTAGCACAGACAAAGAGGAACCAGTGTGGGCAAATGGCATTAAGAAGACTATCAGCCATGATCTGTAATGGCAAGGCAAGCTTGATGGGCTGAACAGCCTATTCCTGCTCCTGTGTTCCTATAGTCATGGGTTTCCTGAATTGACATTTGATCCATAAATTTCATCTGTTCTTGCTGTGGCTATGTTGCCTTGTGATAATTGTCACACTAAGTTGGCTGTATTTGTTGGCTGATTCAGTAATTTTGAGATGAAACCTATTAAGGAGAAATAAACCAGATGATAATTTTGTTCAACTATGGATTGGGCCCATTATCTCAGTCGGTGGGGAGCTTGAGTAATCATCTTTGTAGATTTTACCTTTGTGGAATAATAAGCTTTTGGGATAAGGACGAAGGAAGAAAAATGTGTTTGGAGCTCAGAGTTACATACTTCCCTGTGACAACTTTCACAATTATTTTTGTGGAATTTGAGGCTACATTTTATTTATAAATATTTTATAATATTTTATAAATATTACAGACAATAGGAACTTTCATAATGGGTTGCAATAATTGAAGTTATTCCAACATTCAGGCTTGAACTGATGAGGCCAAGTGACATTTGTGCCATACAATTGCTAAGCAGTAGCCATCTCTAACCGGAGAGAATATAACCATTTCCTCATCACTTAACTTGATATTACCATTGCTAAGTTTGCCACTATCAAATCCTCGGGGTGACCATTGGCAAAACTGAGCTAGACCAGCCTGTGAATACTGTGGATACAAGGGCAGGTCAGAGACTGAGATTTCTACAACAAGTAATTCACCTCCTGACCCTGTATAGTCTGCCCACAATTTACAAGACACAGCTGAAGAATGTGGAGGATTACTCTCTGAAGCAGTATTCATCCTGGACTGCAACAAGACTCAAGAAGCTCTATACCGTTCAGGACAGAGCAGCCTACTTGATTGACACGCTAGACATCAGAGCCCTGCCAAAGTTTCATTTTAATATTGACATTTTATTTCTACATTTGTATCTGAGTAATCTTGATTGAAGTCAGTCATAGTACAGTGCTGCTTCTCAGCTTTAATTGTTGATAAGTTTGAATTCTTGGATTTTCAGTTTCAACCCAATGTTGTTAAACTGTCAAAAGTTAATCTTTCAAAAAAGTTAGTTTTATTTTGAAAAGACGCTAGTGTATGTGGTTGTACCTAATGTGACCACAAAAAATTGAAAACCTTTGATAGATATTTGCTGGACTATAAGTCTCAATGACTCTGACTTTTGCTTTTTTGATTAGGTGAACACGGTTCAAACTTTTTTTCAGTTTGATCATGTTAAGCATATTGAGCATTTTAAAATGTTGTGGGAGCAGTAGAAACATAATTTTCTGGGCGGAAATTAGGCTTGTGTACATGTTAGTAATATCTTTCTGTAGTTCATGACATTTTTGACTACTTCTTGAAGACTTTCACAATATTCACAAGCAATGACTGATGAGAGAGGATAGAGAGATTTGTGTCAGTATTGCTGACATTTTCTGGTTGATTAACTGTTACAACTTTGTTTTGACAAATACTGTGGAATCGAAACCACTGAGGTACAGGTTATAACAAGTTACAACCTATAACAGTCTGTGGTCTGTAGTGACAGTTATGCATCTTTCATTTGTAACATATACATGTCATTAGGATTTGTATTTTTATGTAATTGAACATGCCTATTGTCTATAATATTTATAAAAATAATATTTACAAAGATCACACAGTATGGAAAGCTTTAAGGGGATGTTACAAGGAATAACCTGACAACATGCATGATTGTGACAATCATTTTGCACAGCCTCCCATCATAAAACCATAAGAAATAGGAACAGGAGAAGGCTGTTTGACCCTAGAGTCTGCTCTGCCATGCAGTAGGATCTTGGCTGCCCAACATTCCTCACGTCCACTTTCCTGCTCTTTCGCTTGGTTCCACTGCTAAGAATTTATTTATCAGCCTTAAATATATACAAGGACTATGCCCCCATAGCTCTCTGTGGCAAGGAGTTCCAAAGATTCTCAATCGTCTGAGAGAAGAAATCCCTTCTCACCTCAGTCTTCAATTGGTGCTCCTTATTCTGAGACAATGCACTTTGGTCCTCTCAGCAGTCACGCTGTCAAGCCCCTTAGGAATCCTCTATGTTTCAATGAGATCATATTTTATTCTTTTGAATTCCAGTGAGTAGAATCCCAACCTCTTTAGCATAAGATAATCCCTCCACACCGGGGATCATCCTAGCTAACCTTCAGTGAAATAATGTCATAAATAAGGAGACCAAAACTGCTCTCAGTAGTCACAATGTGGTCTCACCAGCACCTTGTAAAGTTGCAGAAAGACTTCCCTATTTTTGTACTCCAGCCTGTTGAAATAAGGCCCAACATTCCATTAGCATTCCTGATTACCTGCTGCATCTATGTGCTAACTTCCTGTATTTTTTGCACAAGTACCCACAAATCCCTGGGTGTTGCAGCTTTCTGCAGTTTTTCTCCATTTAAATAATATTTTTTTTTGTTCTCTCTCTTCCAAAATGGAAAACCTCACATTTTCCCATGATTATCAGCAGAACAGCAATTTTTTAAAGTTCCAAATAATCTTAAAAAATTACTGAGCTTCATTTTCTCCACCATCATAAACTGGTGTGTTATCAGATAGGTCAAAGATGACAAATTATAACTGAGCACTTTATACTAATACTCCATTCTTTCCACTTAAAATAGTTTGAGCAGAAATTCATGATGAGTATGGCAAAAGGTGGGCATTTTTGCATTGGTTGCCAATTATGTATAATTATTCATATTTAAATCCACTGACTGCAATGGAACTGCATGATTCATTGCAATTTTTAATGATTTCCATCTTGGCAACCAACTGGAATTCTCAGAGTGCATCTCAGCTAATTGTGATACCTGAAGTTTATCAAAGATGTTAAGATTGTGTTGGGGGTACGTTGGTGGTTGTATGTAGGCAGTGGCAGTGGCAGTGGAATGGGAAGAGAGACTTTTGTAATATGTAGATTTGCTTAATACTAAGTGCCTTCTTATAAAAGTGAAGAGTGTCATCTTTCTAAATGTTGCCTCAGCAGTTTTAGTGAAATTGCTAAAGAGAATAAAGAAGAATATAACACACATTGTAAGGAGATTAGGAGGGCTGAAGATAAGTAGACAAAAAGACTATCAGTTACTGTGAAGAAATTGGAGCCTTTTAAATATGTAAAGTATTTGAAAAGAGGGCGACATCGTCCATTTGAAAATCTCATTCTAAAGGAAAATAAATACTGAAGATGCTTAAAATCTACTTTGCATTTTTATAGGATGATGGGAAGGAGAAAGTTGGTGTTCTTAGGAGGATTTAGAACAATTGTTAAGATAGCTGTGGGAAAGAAATTGGTTTTAAACAAATAGGGGCTTGAGGTGGATGATTCACCTGACCTTGGTGTGCTGCTGAAGAACGTCAGAGAGGAAACAGCAAAGACTTTGACCACATATTTCAGTTCAACTTAAATATGCAAATTGGAGAACTGCATGGTAGCTATTCTAATACCTTGGCTCATAAGGGGCACAGGGAAACCGGGTATAGACCCTATAGTGCAGACCTGGGCAATGACACCTTAAGCAAACCCACAAAAATTATCATCTGGATGTCTTTCAATCTTGTGCTGATTTTTTGCTAGACCGTTCTTAGACATCCTTTCAGCATGCATGTCTTCTTTCTGATAAGGTACACACTTAAGCAATTCCAACTTGTATCCACGCTGACTGGTGTCACTATTTAATGCACGTGCTGGGAGCACATTGATTGATACCACAAATGATCCCTACGGTAGTTTGGGAGGACAAGAAGGCAGAATAGCTGATAAAATAATTCACTTTATATAAATAATGCTTTTCACATTGTCAGGATACTCCAAAGTGCTTCACAGCTAATAAAGTTCTTTTGAAGCATAATCATTGTAATGTAGAGAAACATGGGTTCACTTGGTTCTACAAACAGTAATAAGAAAAGTTGCCACACAGTCTTTTTAATGTATTGTTTGAGGGAAAGATGTTATCCAAGGCATTAGCAGAATTTATTTGTTCTCCTTTGAAATATTACAATCAGATCTTCACCTGAGGTTGCAGAATGAACCTTAATTTACTGTCACGCTGAAAAGTTAGCACTTCTGAGAGTGCAGCATTTCTTCAGAATTACACTGAAGTATCAACCTAGATTTTTTTTTAAACTGAAGTCCTGGATTGGACCTTGAACTGACAACCTTCTGACTTGGAGGTGAGAATGGTACCATTATTTCCTGCATCACAAAAATGACTACACTTTAAAAGTACTCCATTGTCTATGAGTGGTTCAGGGTTTTCTGAATATGTTAATGGTATTATATCCTGTAAATGCAAGTTTCTTTTTCATTTTTTTCACTGCATAGATCTGAAACACGCTGAATGTTGGCCCACTTCTAGAGCTAGACCCCGTCCGCCATGGTCTTTAAAAAATCGAAAGAACTGCAGATGCTGTAAATCAGAAACAAAAACAAAAGTTGCTGGAAAAGCTCAGCAGGTCTGGTGGCATCTTTGAAGAAAAATCAGAGTTAACGTTTTGGTTTCCAGTGAGGAACGGTCACTGGACCTTCTGTTTTTATGGTCCCATGGTCTTTGCCAGGTAGATGTGGGAGAGTTAGTTATAGTTTTTGATATAACAGTGCAGGCAGTTTCTCTGTGGCCCTTGTCTTGCATCCTTTTATAAATTAAAAGATAAAATGCTGGAAATATTCAGCTGGTTAGGTAGCAGCTGTGAAGTAGAAGCAGAATTAACATTTTTAGGTCTAAGGGGTGGCATGGTGGCTCAGTGGTTAGCACCGCTGCCTCAGCGCCAGAGGCCCGGGTTCGATTCTAGCCTCGGGCAACTGTCTGTGTGGAGTTCGCACATTCTCCCCATCTGTGTGGGTTTCCTCCGGTTTCCTCCCACAGTCCAAAGATGTGCAGGCTAGGTGGATTGGCCATGCTAAATTGCCCGTAGAGTTCAGGGATGTGTCTGGGTTGGGTGCTCTGAGGGTGGGTGTGGACTTGTTGGGCCGAAGGGCCTGCCTTCACACTGTGGGGATTATAAGGACCTATCATTTTGCACCAATTCAACCTTTAAATACTGTATAGTACTTCAGAATTAACCAATATTAACCAATTACCAACTTTGATTTTATTTATCAACAGCCGTCGACCTTCAATGTAGTGTGCTCCAATGAAGTCTGTATTATAGGAACTGTCTTTTAAAGCTCTTCCTATTCTGCTGAAGTCTTAGAATTGTTCCAGTTATAGTCAACTTCCTGATAAATTAATGGTCAATATTTGAATAGTCGAGCTTCCACATAAACAGTATGCAATTTTTAAGTAAAAGAAAAAGAATCTATGTTAAAATAAAAACAACAATCGGGAGCCAACAAAGATTAATCACCGAAGAGCCAGCATTGCTTTTACGTAATAGGTTTTTAAACTGAGACAACCTCCCCTCATCAAAAACTAGAATATCCAAGCTGCCTTACAAGGTCATCAAATTTCTGCATGAGTGAAAGTTTTCTTTATGTTGACATTAACATATCTTACCATTGCTATTTGCTAATAACATTGTATTTCAGAACTTAGAACAAGTGTCCTCAGGGCTGTTACAATATTTGCAATGACTTCCAGGACTAGAATTATTTGCAGGGATTTCTAGGAAAAATGTGTGTTGATATTTGCAGTACTGGCCCTCACACAGAAAAGGTATAAAACACTGATTTACCTTTTTTTATATGTAGTCTGAACCAGTAACCATGTAGTGGGTGTAGAATGTAGTAGATGTTTTGAGCTGGTTTATTCTTCTGTAGTAAAAACCAAAAGAACTGCGGATGCTGTAAATCAAGAACAAAAACAAAGTTGCTGGAAAAGCTCAGCAGGTCTGGCAGCATCTGTGGAGGAGCAGTTCTGAGGAAGGGTCACTGGACCCGAAACGTTAACTCTGTTTTCTCCTTCACAGATGCTGCCAGACCTGCTGAGCTTTTCCAGCATCTTTGTTTTTATTCTTCTGTAGTGTTTGTACAATAACAGTAATGTTATAATAACTACTATGTGTTTATACAGTACACTGGCAGTGATACCAGAGTAAAATGATACTTTTATTGCGAAAATCATGTGCTGTGTTTGTACTTTACTTTCTGCTTTATTATTTCCTTACTTTTGATCCAGATTTTTTTAAGCATACAGTATGTACAGTGATGACACTTCTAGTGCATCGCTTGCAGTTCTACTCTGAGGTTTGAATTTTGCTCATTAGTTAAATTGCCATCACTTCCAGCAATGTTAAACCAATTGATTAAGTTGGCAGTCAGACATAGATGTTTGTTTTCTCTGGCTTAATCTCTGATCTTTCTTTTTAAGACGCAACTTTACATGTATCTTCAGTCACCTGTCCTAATAGCTCTCTGTCACTTTTTGCTTCTGTTCCTGTTCTTGTCCTTTCACTTTACACCTTGTCCAGCTTAGGGTGCTGGGATCCAACAAAGCTTGGTGATGTAACTTGTAACTTTTAATTTCCTGTTTCAGTTGGTGTAGTATTCATTACTTTAAAAATGGATTTTAATTGGATTTTAGAAGGTTGGAACCGGTGTCTTATTGCCTAATTAGGTATCCAACTCATTTAATGCAGAATTTAAAACACAGTGAACTATATCACCTGCTTCTTAGGGGTGTCAAGATGGAAGTATCTGCAATTTGCCCTGAAGTACCACAAAATGTGTGTTCTCACTCAAGTGACTACAGCGGTAATGTTTAAAATAGTGGCAATGGTAGTACTTTTACCCCTCAACTAAAAGATTGTGGATTTTATTGGGGGAGGTGGACACGTCTCCTGGGCCTGATGGAGGACATCCAGGGTACTAAAAGAGATGGTGAGGGAAATAGCAAATGTGCTCATGGTAATTTACCAAAATTCTCTGGACTCTGGGGTGGTTCCGGCAGATTGGAAAACAGCAAATGTGACACCACTGTTTAAAAAAGGAGAGCGACGAAAGGTGAGTAGCTATAGGCCTATTAGCTTAACTTTTGTTGTGGGGACAATGCTTGAATTTATTATTAAGAAGGAATTAGTGAGACATCCAGATAGAAATTGTCCCGTCGGGCAGACGCAGCATGGGTTCGTGAAAGGCAGGTCATGTTTAACTAATTTACTGGACTTCTTTGAGGACGTTATGAGCGCGGTGGACAACGGGGAACCGATGGATTTGGTGTTCTTGGATTTCCAGAAGGCATTTGAAAAGGTGCCACACAAAAGGCTGCTGCATAAGATCAAGGTGCGTGGCATAACGGGTAATGTATTAACATGGACTATATTCATCGGAATTTAGAAGAATGAGGGGGTTCTTATAGAAACATAAATTATAAAGGGAATATATAAGATAGAAGCTGGGACATTGTTTCCACTGGTGGGTGAAACTAGAAGTAGGGGCATAGCCTCAAAATAAGGGGAAGCAGATTTAGGACTGAGTTGAAGAGGAGCTTCTTCACCCAAATGGTTGTGAATCTGTGGAATTCCTTGGCCAGTGAAGCAGTTGAGGCTACCTTGTTGAATGTTTTTAAGGCAAAGATAGATTTTTGAGTAAAGGAATTAAGGGTTATGGTGAGCAGGTGGCTAAGTAGAGCTGAGTCCACGGAAAGATCAGTCATGTTCTTTTTGAATGGAGGAGCAGACTCGAGGGGCCAGATTTCTTATGTTCTTATGATTAAAGCTTGAGGAGTTAGTATACATAAGGTGATGTTCGAATGAGTAATTGAGAAAATGCTGCAGTGCATAAGACACCTATCTTTTAGCTGAACTGGTAGATCGTCTTGAGGGCAATGAGCAGAACTTGTAGTCTCCAACATCCCACTCTCTTTCTGTGTGAGCTCCTCCTCCCTTACATGCACCAGCTGGGGAAGTTGAAGTTGGGTTGTTGCCAATTCCACTCAACTTCAGGGAGACCATCTCTGGCATGTCTCCTTCCAATGGTTGGTGTTCAACTAGCATGGCAAGAAAATTAAGGAGGGTTTGTTCTTTGCCTTTTGTCCAGGGCCAGCAGGTCAGCTGCTGCATCTTTAAGGAGGTGGGGCATGTATGCAAGAACTGCCCACCTTTCCAAGGTCATTAAAGGCACTCATAAGTTTAATTAAATGACTGTTTCAGGAACCATGAATCATGGTGCATTAAAGATTTGGACATACAGTATTGTTGTCATGGTGCTAATTGTGGAAGAGACAGAAGTTCTTCAGAATTGGGACTAGGATTCCTCCCTCAATCACCAATTATAAATTATATTAATGAGTGACTCATCTTGTTGCTGCCTGTAATATCTTGCTGTAGCTATAATGTTACTATGCTTTCTGGGGGCATGATGAGGGCTCCATCTTCTGTGTAGTTTCATGTTTTTTCTTTATCTGCACTTAGATTGCTGGAGGGAGTCCAGAGAGTGCTAAGATTGAAACTTGTGATGCAGCGTCTTTCTTTCATTGATGTGCATGCCATATGAAAGGAAGGAAAAATGATATTTAGTAAATCTACTTCTCATATTGGTGAGCAATATTTAATCAATACAAGGTAAGGGGCCTAAACTGTAAGGACCAGTGACAAGAAATGTAAAAATTTAAAGAGGAGGCTTACTCTGCATGTTAAAAGATGATAAAGCAGGTTTTTGTTTAATTCATTCATGGGATGTGTGTGTTGCTGGCTGGCTAGCATTTATTCCCCAAGTCTAGTTACAGTTGAGGAAGGTGGTGGTGAGGTGCTTTCTTGAACCACTGTAGTCCATTTGTAGGTAGCCTCATGATGTCATGAGGGAAGGAGTTACAGGATCTTTATTCACTGAAGGAACAGCAATATATTTCCAAGTCAGGATGGTGTGCAGCTTGGAGAGGATCTAGCCAATGGTGGTGTTCTCATGTAACTACTGCTCTAACATGGATAATTACTTGAGGATCATGACCATCATGAACTCCTTTGTGAGTACAGTTTAATATACATCTTGACTGATATTCTCCATTTGGATGTTAGTCGCTGTCCCAGAACTCTGACAGAGTTTTTATGTCTTGTGGCAGACAAACCAGAAATGTTATCCTGGAAATGACAACGGCTGTTGTCGAGTGCATATACTCCAAATAAAACTCCACACTATATGAAAATAAATTTAAAAGGTTCAGAAGTGTATAGTCTTGTTAGAAGTAATAAAAAAATTCTGCTGGATAGCTGTTTCTCAGCTGAGACAGGTAGCTGAAATCAAATCAGAAAGTGCTAGAGAAACTCAGCAGGTCTGGCGGCATCTATGGAGAGAGAAATAATGTTTCAAAACTGATATGTCTAAGCTTCAGAACTGAATGGGCCTTCCTTTAGCCCTCTTCACTTACAAAGAAGAGTCATCTTGAACTTGGGACATTAACTTTGTTTCTCTCGCTACAGATGCTGCCAGACCTCTGACTTTCTCCAGCATTTTCTGTTTTTTATTTCAGATTTCCAGTATCCACAGTAAAGAACAAAGAACAGTACAGCACAGGAACAAGCTCTTTGGCCTAACAAGATTGCACGGACATATGATGCCTTTCTAAACCGAAAAAACTTGTGCCTCTAAGTGGTTCACATCCTTCTATTCCCTGCCTAATCATATATCTGTTAAGATGCCTTTTAAATGTTGCTGTTATATCCACTTTGCATCTATTTCAAATAATAAGCTGAATGGTGTCCTTTTATGCCATAAATATTTCCGTGCTTCTGTGCAGCAAATTTAGTCAGAAGTGAAGTAAGTCTAAAATTGGAATATTCAAATGGAACCAGGTACTTACTTACTTACTTACTTATGCATGCTTTGGAGCAGGGTTATCTTTGTTCCCTTAAAAATTTAAAGTTTTCGTAACTAGTCTTGGAAACTTTTTTGCTGTGAATTACTCATCATTTTTCAGCTACTTGTAGTTTCGGTGGTTAATCTCACCTGCTTTTTCATCTACTGTATTTTTAACATAAAGACATTTCTCTGAAATAAACCTTAGGTTATACAGCCTTTGATACTATTTCTATATATTTTTTATTACTCCTAGTAAAGAGAGAAACATAAACATTAAGAATTGGATTCTGTTCAAACTTTCTAGTCAACTATATTAAAAATAGTAATGTGTAAGTTTTGGGTTGCAGATGTTACCTTCTTAATTAGTGTTCTCTCCACAAGATTACAAAAATACTTTCAGACATAGTCAGAAGAAGATATACAACCAAGCATTAAATAGCACAAACATGCATACAGCATGCCCAATGTGTCAAAGTCGCAAATGAAATCCAATGAGTGTGACAAAGGTAAACTTTCCCTCATTTTCCCCCTTTTGTTGGCCTGGCTGAAGCCTTTGACAGAGTTGATCACTCCATCCCCCTCAAATGCAACTGGCATCCATTTGGGTGGGACAGCACTCATTGGTGTCTTTTCATGTATCTGTTTGTAGTTGGGGAATAATCTGCAATCTTCCCACTGCACCATTAAATCTGATGACCCACCAGAATCTGTCTCCTATTTCTGATCTGCGTGATACCATTCAGTAACAGCAACTGAGAACACAATTTCCACATATGTGCTGGTGACACCCAGCTTGATATTCTCCATTCTCTGTCTCAATCCTTCTCTTGTCCCTAAAGTGTCAGTGTGATTGTCAGTTTCCCCCAGGTAAATATCAGGAAGGTGGAAACTATTGTCTTCTGTCCCTTCCTGCAAAAAATTATATTCCCTTGCTATTGACTCCATCCATCCACTCCCAAAAAGTCAGTTTCCTTGCTATTGAGTCAACTCCTCTCCCTGATGACTGTATGAGGCTGAATGAGACTGTTCACAACCTTGGTGACATATTTGATGGAGATGAGCTACTGACCACCTGCTTTACAATCACTAAAAGACTGTTTTCACTTTGGGGACATCACCTAACTCCACCACTCCCTCAGCTCATCTAGTGAAACACCGTTTCATACATGCCTTTTGTTACTGTTAGACTTGACTATTCAAAACTCCTGACTGTCTTCCACTGTCCTTAAACTTTAGGCGATCTAAAACTTGAGTTTGTTCTGAATAGCAGCAAGTCCAGTTCATCCGTCACCCTGGACTTGATCAGTGTTGACTCCCAAATAAACAATGCCTTGATTTTTAAAATTTGTTTTCAAATCACTTAATGGCACTGCCCTTCCCTACCTATCTAACCTCCTCCAGCCTTATATCAAACCATAATTAGAGTCACTTCTCCATTGAAAACCTTGCAATTTTCTCTCTAACCTTCCTTGCTTTTCCTTTCTTGAGGCATCCTTAAAACCTACTCTTTGATCAGACTTCTGGTGAGCAGTCTTTATGTGCCTTTGGTGTCAGATTTTGTTTGGTAATGCTCCTGAGAAGTGTCTTGGGGCACTTTACTACGTTAAAGGCATTATATAACTACATGTTATTGTGTCATAATGGACAATCCAAATTTTTGTTGCACCTCAGTTGCAAGATGCCTGTTTGAATGGCGGGTTTTATGTGTGCCGTGTTATCACTCTGACTGAACTATGTCTCATTTTGCTACCAGCATATCTCATGCCCAAGTACAAAAAAAAATATCAGTGTCTTATCTTAACAATGTCAATTGTTTTTGGGGCAGGTTGATTAGATTTGTGTATCATACTCAAAGCATGCTAATGGGGGCTGATTTGATACCAACGGTTGATAAAATTCTGGCTTAATTTGCTAAGCTATTAACAGTATGTGCTAATACTATAGAGAATGTTTATTACTTTATAGCTTGTGGCCTTGATTTCTTTGTTTTCTATTTGTTCTCCGTTTTAAATATGATTGGAGCACCCTCTTAAGGAAACTTTTAGGACAAGCTGTTTAGACTTGTGAATTTGAATGGTTGGGTGGTGCATTGTATATGGAAACTACTACTCATGGTGAGCAGTGCAATGAGTCAAGGGTGACACAACCATGCTGGCATGGTATGGCCTTAAAACTGAGTAGTGCCAAGGGAGGAAATCTGTTTAAAATTAGATGCATAAATGCAAAGTTATTTAATGGTCCACCCCTAAAGTTGTTCTTTTTACTGATGTGTTCAAGGTTATTTCATACTCAGGATTTGAAGTGATATTGCAACAAATTGTATACATCACAACCATAGAAATTATAGCAAACAAGGTGATGTTTTGTTATATTTCATGCCTTTATCATCTGGTGTGGCACTATATTTGTCTCCAGTGGGGGCCTTGTGTTAGACGACTCCTTCTCCTTCCAAATTAATTGGGTAGACCTTAATATGGCGTCAGCGTTAACTTGGTCAGAAGCATTACCTTGTTCCAAACCTTCTGTCATAAGATCAGAAGTGGGGATGTTGGTTATTGATTGCACAATATTCAGCACTGTTTTCTATGCCTCAGAAACTGAAGCAGCCAGTATCCATGTGCAGCAAATCCAGGACAGCATTCAGGTTTGGTCTGAAAAAGTGACAAGTAATATTTGTACCATGCAAGTCCCAAGGCAATGACCATTTCTAACAAGGGAGAATCTAACCATCTCCCTTGACAGCCAATGTTATTATCATTGCTGAATTCCCTGTTGTCAACTTCTGGGGTCATTACCATTGACCAGAAATTGAACTGGAGCAGCCATATGCAAATGTGTGAATAAGAGAGCAAAAATAAACTATTTGGCCCTCACGCCTGCTTCACCATTCAATAAGATCATGACTTAGCTGTTTGTGTTTTGAACTCGCATTCCCATCTACCTCCAGTAAGCCTTGATTCGCCTTGATAAACCTGCTTAACAAGATTCTATTTATGTTAACAATATTCAATAAACCCACCTCCTCCACCTTCTGAAGCACCGAGTTCCAAAGTTGCACAGCCCACTGAGGAAAAAAGTTCTCATTTCAGTACAGCCCCCCCTCCTTATTTAATGATGTCTCCAGTTATGGACTGACTGAAGTATAAAATCTTTACTTTTATGTTTAATGTCTTTTGTAATAAAGGATAATATTCTGTTAGCATTCTTGATTAATTACTGCTCCTGCATATTAACCTTTTGTGACTTGTGCACCATAATACCTAAATTTCTCTGCACCTTGGAATTCTGCAGTCATTCTCCATTAAAGTATTCTTCCTGCAAAAGTTAACTTAATATTTCCTACATTATACTACATCCACCAGATCTATGCCCACTCAGTTAACTTATCTTTATCTGGCTGCCACTTTCTTACGTCTTCTTCACAACATGCTTCCGTATTATCTGGTATTGCCTGTGAGATTAGCTATTATGCCTTCACTTCCCTCATCTGTTTCAAGAGTATTTTAAGTACATAAATACTGTAGCTACAACAGCAGGTTGTAGAATGGGAATTTTTAGGTGAGTAATTCACCTAGCTCCTCAAAGTGTTCACCACCTAAATGGGACAAGTTGGCACTGCTGCTTCACAGGCCCAGGGATCCAGATTTGATTCCAGCCTTCGGTGACTGTCTGTCTGTGTTGAGTTTGCATGTTCTCCCTGTATCTGCGTGGGTTTCCGCCGGGTGTTCCGGTTTGCTCCCACAGTCCAAAGATGCGCAGATTAGGTGGATTGCCCATGCTAAATTGCCCTGTAGTTTCCAGGGATGTGCAGGCTAGGTAAACGAGGGGTTATCGGGATAGAGTGGAATGTTCTTTGGAGGGTCACTGCAGACTCGATGGGTCGAATGGTCTCCATCTGCACTGTAGGATTCTATGATTGTAATTCAGGAGCATGATGCCAGGTTAAGTGTATCTTACCAACATCACTTGAGAAGCTCAACACCATCCAGGACAAAATATATCTCTCATCTTAAATACTCATTACCTTTACCACTGATGCACAGTGGCAGCCATGGGTCCCAGCTACAAGATGCATGGAAGTAACTCACCTAAGCTCCTTCAAAAGCACTTCCAAATCTGCAACTTCGATCATCTAGAAGGACAAAGGTAGCAGATAGATGGGAACACTCACTACCTGCAAGTTCCCCTCTAAGCCACGCACAATTATGACTGGAATTATATTGTTCTTCCTTCACTTGCATTGTAGCAAACTCTTGGAACTGTCAAACAGCACTGTAGGTGTTCCTGTACCAGATAGCTACCATCTTCTCGGAAGCGATTGGTATTTGTCAGTGACACCCACTTTCCATGAATGAATAAGAATTGTTCTTGCTGTACCACTGGGTAAATTAACATAATGAAGTCTATTTTTAAGGTGACACTTGAGAATGTAAATTTTGGTTTGACCATTGATTGAATTGCACAAGAATATAAGAAATTGGAACAGGTCCAAACAGTCTGCTCCCCTGTTTGATAAGATCATGGCAGTTCAGATTTGTGATTTCAATACCAGTTTTTGTATTTCCCCATAATTTGCATCCCTGGTCAATCATAGTTCTGTCTAATGTGGCCTTGAATATATTCCTGACTCAACGTTCACTGTTCTCTGAGAAAGACTTGTTCTTTTTGGCCTAAATGGATTTACCGATCATTTTGTAGATTCCTCATTTTATATCTCCCATTTCCCAACATATTCCTGATTTTGTCTCATTTCTGCATAATTGATATTCAGCTGTTTGTAAGTTTTGAAAGTGATACTATACAAATCCTTAATATCGCCAATCAAAGCTTTGTACAGTTTCTACTATAGAATGCTTTTTCACATTTTTAATGAACAGTATTTCAAAAAAATTAGATGCTGACTTTTAATTTGAAATGTTTTTGTTTTAATGGATGGAGTACATTTTAAACAAACTCTAAAAACATTCTCCCAAAGAACAGAGCTGTGTTTGCAACATTGTTCACCATTGTTTGTGCCTTAGCCACTTGTGTGAAATTCACCCATGTACCTGTACTCTAGATGTATGTAAACTTAGCACGCTCCCTGTCAGCCTTCCATCTATAACCCTCCATAAATACTAACTTGTCCAAAACTCTGAAAAATATACCTAATTCTGCATATTCCTGCCTTCTGTCACTCCCATAATTCACAATCTCGTTTCACAGTGCCCAGTGCTTAAATCCAAATTCCTTTGTATCATCTATAAAACTTGTCCCCAACAGTTTCACAATTCATTAACTTTCCCCAAATTAAGAATGAGTGATATAAAGTACTGTCTGGAACCTAGAATTTAGCCATTATAAGATCTGTAGTAATGTGATAATCAGTCTTTATCAGGTTTTCTGGTGAAGCAAATATATTGTCAAGTGTTTTTCTGTTTTCTTGATTTTTAAATTTATTATAAACAGTGATGACTGCATCGCAGTCTGGACACTTCGGCATTTTGGAAGGGAGAACAAAATAACAGGGTATTATTTAAATGAAGGAAAACTGCAACACAAAGGGACTTATGGGTACGTGATCATAAAACACAAAGCTAGCACACAGGTGCAGCAGGTAATCAGGAAGGCTAATGGAATGCTGGGCCTTATTTCAAGGGCATTAGAGTGTAAGAGTAGGGACGTCTTACTGCAACTGTACAAGGTGCTGGTGAGACCACATCTGGAGTTCTGTGTGCATTTTGGTTCCTTTTATTTAAGAAAAGAGATTATTTCATTGGAGGCTGTTCAGAGAAGGTTCATTAGAATAATCCCTCGTATGGAGGGATTATTTAATGAGCAATGCTTAAACAGGTTGGAACTCTACTGATTGAAATTTAGAAGGAGAGGTGATCTCATTGAAAGATACAGAGTTCTTAAGGGGATTGGCAGGGCAAATGTTGACAGAATGTTTCACCTCATGGGAGAGTCGAGGACCATAGCCTCAGGATTAAGGGACGCCATTTTAAGATTAAGATGAGGAGGAATTTATTCTCTCAAAGGGTTGTGAGTCCTTGGAAATCGTTGCCTCAGAGAGTGGGGGGTGCATAGACGTAATGTATGGTTAAGGCTGATATGGATACCTTCTTGATCAGCAGGGTCAAAGGTTATAGGGAAAGGGCTAGAAATTGAGTGTCTGATCATATTGCCGAAATGCAAAGTTTGTAGCAGTTGAGTATGTGGATAGTTGCAGATGCTGCTGAAGACAAAAGCTCTTCAGAATGTTTAGACACCAAAATTTTAAATGTATATGGAGTAAAAACAGTGTAAATTTCAGAGGTGTACCATGGAAGAGGTCAATTTACGTTTTTGCACATTGCATTCTATTTATTATGCAAGATGTTCTTTTTGTCATATTTTAGGACCATAGGATGTGGGATCAGAAGTAGAGCATTTGCCCCAGCAAATCTGCTCTGCCATTTAATGAGATCTGATAATCTCCGATCTAATAATCCCTGACTCCACTTTACCACCTTCTCCCATAACCCTTGATTCCCTTACTGAAAAAAAGGTCTGTTTAAACCTTTAATATACTTAATGACACAGCCTTGACAGCCCTCTGTGCTAAAGAATTCCACAGATTCAGTTAGCCCCTGAGAGAAGAAAATCCTCCTCAATCTGTTTTAAATGTGTGCCCGCCTATTCTGAGATTATGCCCCACTGGTCCTAGACTTCTCCCAAAGAGAAACACTTTCTCAGCTTCTATTCCTTCAAGGCCCTGAGAATCGTGTATGTTTCAGTAAAGTTGCCTTTCGTTCTTCTAGATTCCAATGAGTATAGTCCTACAGTACTACTCAACCTCTCCTCATGAGAAAATTCCTCAGTGATATGAATAATTGCGAGCTTATCCATTTTGGCCAGAAAAATAAAAAGGCAAATTATTATTTAAATGGAAAACTGATTCTGTGTGCGTTAGTGCAGAGGGATCTGGGAGTCCTTGTGCATGAGTTATAGAAAGTGGGTATGCAGGTACAGCATAACATAAGAAAAACAATGGAATTTTGGCCTCTATTGCAAAAGGATCAGATTATAAAAGTATTGAGGTGTTGTTACAGTTAGATAGGGTGTTGGTGAGACCACAACGTATCCAGCTTTGGTCTCATTACTTAGGGAAAAATGTAGTGGCGCAGGAGGCTTTTCAGAGAAGGTTCACAAGTTTGATTTCAGGAATGAAAGGGCTGTCATACAAGCAGTGGTTGAAAAGCTTGGGCCTGGACTTGCTGGAGTTCAGAGGAATCGTTGGGTGTTGGGGGGTGGGGTGGGTGGTGGCGGTGGGATATGATTAAAGTATATAAATGCCAAAAGATATTGATAAGGTGGACATTGAACAGATGTTCTCACTTGTGGGACAGTCTTGAACAAGAGGGCATAGATGTAGAGTGAGAGGAGATAGGTTCAAAACTGAGATGAAGAGAAACAACTACTCTGAGTTGTGGATCTGTGGAACTCACTGCCCCAGAGTGCAGTGGATGCAGGATCAATTAACAAGTTTCAGAAAGAAATAGATATGTTTCTGATGAAAAGTGGGATAAAGGGCTCTGGGGAGCAGGCAGAAAAATGGAGTTGAGACCAGGATATGATCAGCCATGATAATGTTAAATAGCAGAGTGGGCGTAAAGGGCTGAATTACCTACACCTACTTCTAATTCCTATCTTCCTGTGTTCTTTCATATCCAGTATTAATTTAGCCAACCTTCCCTGGACTGCCACCAATTGCAGTGTGTCTTTGCTTAGAAAAGGGAACCAAAACTGTTTACAGTATTCCAGGTGTGATCTGACTAATGCCTTGTATAGTTTCAGCAAGATCTCCCAATTTTTATATCTCCCAATTTCTATTAACTTTGAAAGAAAGGCCAATATTCCATTTGCCTTCCCTATTAATCACTGACCTTGGATGATAAGATTTTGTGGATTGTGTGCAAGGACCGCAAATCCTTCTGTGATGTAGCTTTTCATAGCATGTAGGTGCTAAATTTACACTACTTTCGGTCATCAGTAACTTCTGATCTTCTAACTAAAATGTAAGAATTTGTTTCTTACCACATCCTGCATTTTATTTTCTTTGAAAAGATAATTCCCTTCATTGATCTACCTTTGGTGCTTTTTGCAAAGAGATCATGCAGGAAACTATTAATCTGTTGCATCATTCCCTTGTTCAACATGTTTTAACACAGTTTTCCACATTTGTATTATTTAACTCACTATCAATTTGCAGTAATAATTTAATACTCTGCTTGGCATTGCAAAGGAGATCTGCTGATTGGGCCAAGTTTTGTTTTGGATGTGCTCTCTGCAGTCCAACAATACTGTTCTTGTTTAGCAAGAAATTGTTAGCTCAATAATACTGATATTTTGCTGAATTTTTAAGGCCTTGCTGCTGTTACAGGATTGTGCATGTTGTAAAATTGGCTGGCGAGTCCCTGCAACAAATGCGAGAAGTGCCTCATTTTCTCAAGGGTGATTTGGAGTCAGGAAAAGGAACCCACACTGTTCATAGGCTTCAAATCAATGTTAAGTTACCTAGAGAGATACTTGCTATCCTCTGCGTGGAGTTTGCACATTCTGCCTGTGTACGTGTGGGTTTCCTCTGAGTGCTCCAGTTTCCTTCCACAGTCCAAAGATATGCAGGTTATGTGGATTGGCCATGCTAAATTGCCCATAATGTTCAGGGAGGTTCAGGCTAGGTGGTTTAACCATGGGAAATGCAGGGTTACAGGGATAGGATAGGGAGGTTGGTCTTGCTCTTCAGAGGGTCATTGTGGACTCGATGGGTTGAATAGCCTACTTCCACACTGTAGGGATTTTATGATTCTATGGTTCTCATATTTTTACCATGGAAAGTTGTTATCAGCTTGGCAGGATACAGAGCATTCATGGTTTGACAGGGTTCCTTTGAATGCAAAATAATTTGCACATGGGACAATTGTGGGCATTAGACTTTTCAAATCATGAATGGAATTTCTAGTCTTATAAGATCATAGAAACATCATACCCAGGAAGCAATTATAATGTGTTCATTATGCTGCATTTCAACATTGAAAAAGAAACAAGTGCTAGATAGCAGCTAGGAGACCAAGGCTAAGCTTTACGTCCATAGTTGCTGACTGCACTGAGAAACTTCTGACCAACAATAACTTGTACTTACTGTCTTGAGCATAGCAAAATGTCTAAAGGCACTTCATACAGGTCTGACTAGACCAAAATTAACAAAGGCATGGAAGGAAATATTTGGACAGGTGTCCTAAAGCTTTTCAAAATTGGGGTTTTAGATAGGTCTTATTAGAGGAGAGGGATGTGAACAGGGGCGAGGAGTGAAGAGGTGAATTTTAATGAGTGAATTCCAAAGTGTAAGACAAAGGCTCTTGCCAATAATGAACAAATGGAAGGGGATGCATAAGAGGCCAAAGTTAGATTAATATAAAGTTCTGAGTGGTAGCAATTTGCAATGCTAAAGATTACAGGGCCAAGGCAATAAAGAGTTTAGGCTCAAAGATGAAAAAACATGAGGCATTGTAAGTTAGCAACCACAGGGATGATTACACTTTCATTGTACTTCTATGCAAAAGTGATGTGTAGAATGAGATAACAGTAAAGTTTCAAATGAGCTGAAGTTTTGTTTGAGTTGATGTTTAGAATGTGGAAGATGGGAAGTTGTCTGGAAGACCTATACAACATTCAAGTATGAAAGTGACATGGAGCAAATTCTTTTTTTATATGTATAGGTGTAAAACTGTTTTACAGCTACTAGTTGCACATGGAGAGAAAAGAATGCCATCCAGTGTAGGTACAGTGAAATACTATGTGGTTATGTCCAGTTCTTAAAGTAATGAAGCCTAAAGAAAGAGAGGGTTCAAACATTCCAGACTTAAACTTATGCCACCCTTGATGGGTGTTTTGACAATAACAAACTTCTGTTAAGGATGTGAGTTACCTCAGTTTCTTGTTTGCTAGCCTTTCTTCATGCAGCTGACATATGTGCTTTTAACAGAGTGACCTTCAGTCCCAAGCTGGAACATTGCGTTTTGGTGCACCTCCTGCAGTGTGTCTTTCTACAGCATCGAACAGAGAAACATTGTCTGTTCACTTTCATTGTACTTCTGTGCAAAAGTGATCCACCTTCCTGCCATTGTTGCAATTTTTCCTTTTCAAAAAACACTGCAGTGCTTTGAGTTGCTGCCTTGTCAGGTTTTTTGTCTCCATGTCCTACAGGTCATACTGCCTCGGCAAACTTTGCTTCGGATGATAAATTATTCAAATTGGAGACAAAGTATTCTCATTTCAGAATTTGAAATTCACAACGCATCTCTGCTCTAAGTGCCAGCACAAATCAGAACCTGCAGCATATCTAAAAACAAAGTATTGGTCTGGTGAAGATGTAAAACTGGACAGGTAATGGTAGGGCCTTGGGGGGAGGGGGCAGGTATTGGTGAGCAGAGAGATCTGGGAATGCATGTACGTAATTCCTTGAAAGTGGAATCACAGGTAGTCAGTGTGGTGAAGAAAGCATTTGGCACGCTTGGCTTCATTGGTTGGAGCGTTGAGTACAGGAGTTGGGGGTGTCATGTTGTGGCTATACAAGACACTGGTAAGGCCACATTTTGAGTACTGTGTATTATTTTGGTCACCCTGCTATAAGAAGGACATTATTAAACTGGAAAGGGTGCAGAAAAGGTTTACAAAAATGTTACTAAGACCGGAGGCTTTGAGTTATAAGGAGAGGCATGGAATTTTTTCCCTGGAGCATAGAGGTTTATAAAATCATAAGGTGAATAGCCAATGTCCTTTTCCCAGGTTAAGGAAGTCCAAAACTAGAGGGCATAGAATCAAGGTGACGGGAGAAAGATTTAAAAGCGATCTGAGGGTCAACTTTTTCGCAAGGATGGTGGTGCATATGTGGAACAAGCTGCTAAAGGAAGTGGCAGAGGTGAGTACAGTTACAACATTCAAAAGATATTTGGATAGGTAGATGGTTTGGAAAGGTTTAGAGGGATATGGGCCAAATCCAAGTAAATGAGACTAGTTCATTTCAGGAAACCTGGTTGACATGGACGATTTGGGCCGAAGGGTCTGTTTGTGTGCTGTATGACTCTACTTGCACACCAAATAGCATAAGCAGCAAATTATAGACAGATGGACAAGCAAGCCCACAACGAGTGAATCAGATCTAAGCTCTGCCACATCCAGTCACAATTAAACAATTCCACAAATATCCTCATCTTCGATGATGGAAGAGCCCAGCACATCAGTGCGAAAGATGAGGCTGAAGCACTCGTGACCATCTTCAGCCAAAAGTGCCAAGTGAATGATCATTCTGGCTCTTCAAGAGGTCCCCAGCATCACAGATGCCAGTCTCTAGCCACCTCAATTCACTTCACTTGATATCAAGAAACAGACGAATGCATTGGATATCATAAAGACAATGGGTCCTGACAACATTCTAGCCATAGTACTGAAGACATACTCCAAATCTAGCTGCAGCTTAGCCAAGCTGTTCCAGTACAACATAAAGCTGGCTTTTATCCAGAAATGTGGTAAACTGGCTAGGTATGTTCTGCACACAGAATGCAAGACAAGTCCAAACTGGCTAATTATTGCCGTTATTAGCAGACTGCTGGAAGAGATCATCAACAGTGCTATCAAGCAGCACTTGGCAAAAGCTGCTCACTGATCCTGGTAGAACATGACACCACGGGAATGGGCCCTCAACCCACTATGTGCTGACCATGATGCCATTCTAAATTAATCCCAAGTGCCTGCAAATAGCACTTATCACTCTGTTCCTTATCTGTTCATTTGTCTGCCCAAATACCTCTTAAACGTTGCTATTGTTTCTGTTTCTAACACCTCCACTGGCGCGTTCCAGGCACCTACGCCCCTTCTGTAAAAGAAATTGCCTCTCCCATCTCCTTTTAAATTTCCCCCTTCTCATATTAAACCTATGACCTCAAGCATTTGACATTTCCACCGTGAGGAAAAAGTCTACAACTATCCACCCTACACATGCCTTTCATAATTTTATGTACTTCTATTAGGTAACCCCTCAGCCTCCATGGTGCAGTGAAAACAATCCAAATTTGTCCAACCTCTCCTTATAGCTAATACACTCTGATCCAAGCAACATCCTGGTAAACCTCTTCTGCACCTTTTCTAAAGCTTCCACATCCTTCCTATAGGGTGGTGACCAGAACTGCACACAATACTGCACATGTGGCTTAACTAAAGTTTCATACAGTTGCAACATGACTACCCAACTTTTATACTCAGTGCCCCAAACATTTAGACAAGCTTGCTGAATTCCTTCCTTACCATCTTATCTACTTGTGTTGCCACGTTCAGGGAGCTACAGACCCAAGATCATATGTATATCAGTGCTTCTGAAGGTCCTGCCATTTACTGTATACTTCACTCTTGCGTTTGACCTCCATCATCTCACACTTGTCCAGATTAAACTCTATCTGCCATTTCTCCACCTAACTTTCCAACTGATCTGTATCCTGCCGTTTCCTTTCACGACCTTCCTCACTATCCACGATTCCACCAATTTTTGTCGTTTGCAAATTTACTCTTACCTCTTACATTTTCATCCAAATCATTTACATGTTACAAACAGCAGAGGTCCTAGCATTAATCCTTGTGGAACATCACTGGTCACAGATCTCCAGTCATAAAACACTCGTCCACAACTACCGGCTGTTTTCTATGAGCAAGCCAATCTTGTATCCAATTTACCAACTCACTGTGGATCCCCATGTGACTCAGTCTTCTACAATGAGGACCTTGTCAAATGCTTTAGCGAAGTCCATACAGATAACATCCGCTGCCCTACCTCATCAATCATCATCATCACTTTCTCAAAAAACTCAAATTTTTGAGACAACACCTCCCCCAGACCAAGCAATTCTGACTATCCCTAAATAAGTCTATTCTTTTCCAAATGTGAATAAATTGTGTCCTAAGAATCTTCACCAATAATTTCCCTGCCACTGATGTAAGACTCACTGGGCTGTGTTTCCCTGGATTATCCCTATTGCCCTTTTTAAACAAAGGAGCAACATCAACTATTCTCCGATGTTCTGGGAACTCGCCTGGGGCTAAGGAAGATACAAAAATCTCTGTCAAGGCCCCAGCAATCTCCTCCTTTGTCTCCCTCAGTATCCTGGGATAGATCCCATCAGGCCCTAGGGACTTATCTACCTGTTTCTCAATACACCCAACACCATCCTCTCTTTAATATTGACATGCCCTAGAATATCAACATACCGTGATCCATTTCCTTGGCATCCTGAGGCAAAATCCTCATTAAGGACCTCATTCACTTCCTCTGGCTCCATGGATAAATTCCCTCCTTAGTCCTTGAGTGGATCTACCCTTTTCCTAGCTGCCCACTTGCTCCTAATATATGTATAAAATGCCTCGGGCTTCTCATTGATCCTGCTTCTGGCCCTCCTAATTCCTTGTTTAAGTTCTTTCCTGCTTCCTAAATCTTACAAATGCCTGCTTTTCTTTTTGACTAAATTAACAATATCTCTTGTTGTCCTTATCTTTCATTCTCACAGGAACATGCTGGTCATGAGCTCTGATCAACTGGTCTTTAAAAGACTCCCACGTGTCTGAGGTGGATTTGCTCTCAAATAGCCGCCCCCAAGCTAAATTTCTCCAGTTCCTGCGTATTACTGTTGAAATTAGCCATCTCCCGATTTAGCACTTTCACCTAAGGATGAGTCTTATCCATGACTATCTTAAAACGTATGGAATTATGGTCACTCTTCCCAAAATGCTCCCCCACTGAAAATTCAGTCACCTGGCTAGGGCTCATTCCCTAATAGGAGATCAAGTATGGCCCTCGGGTCACCGGACCTGAAACGTTAACTCTGATATTTTTTCTTCACAGATGCTGGCAGACCTGAGCTTTTCCAGCAACTTCTGTTTTTGGACATTATTGTTTCCATAAACCCTCCTGGGGGCACTTGACAAATTTTGTCCCATCTAAGCCCCTGGCACTAAGGGAGTCCCAGTCAATATTAGGGAAGTTAAAATCACCCACTAAAACAACCCTGTCACTTAGAGTTTGAGATTCGGTGTACTTTCCCAAGTAATATCCCCAAAACACACACTTCAAGAAAAGAGGCAAAAAACCGATTTCTGTGCGGGAATTGATTCTCTGAAAAAAAAAGTCATTTTGGCCAATAGGTTATTCTTAAAGATAAACTGATAAATTGTAGAATGTTCTGGACTCTGTTGCTTTGATGTTTTGGCAGATGGGGCCAAGTCACTGATCACAGGCCCCTTAATGGACAGGCTACTCTCACTGAAAACCAGCTATAAGTCACTACAACCAACAAAGACTTAATCTCCATTGTTCTACCACCCTTCCCTGTCCCCTCAAACTCCCTGGAGATTTGGGCTGTACTGCTGTCTCCTCCTGCTGAACCCAGTGCAGACTCTGACTGATTTTTTTTGTCCTCCTCACCTCTCTCAGACCTGCTGAACTCCAGGTCTCCATCAAGTGTAATTAAATCAAATGGAGAAAAACCCCAGAAACCTGCATTACAAAGGGACTTGGGGGATACCTGTGCATAAAACACAGAAAGCTAGCACGCAGGTGCAGTGGGTTATCAGGAAGGCTATCGGCATGTTGGGCCTTATCCCAAAGAGATTGGAGTAAAAAAAAAAAGGGAGTGAGGGATGGGCAATAAGTGCTGGCCTAGCCAGCGATGAATGAATATAAAAAACATCTTACTGAAATTGTATTAGGTCCCTGTGAGACCACATCTGGCGTGCTGTGAGCAGTTTTGATCCCCTTATTTAAGGAAAAATATCATTTCATAGGAGGTAATTCAGAGAAGGTTCAGTGGTATGATTCCTGATATGGAGAGATTGTGTAATGAGCAAAGGCTAAACAGGGGTAGGACTGTATTATAAGAATGAGATGTAATCTCATTGAAACATATAGGATTCTTAAGAGGCTTGACAGGGCAAATGCTCAGAGGATATTCTCCATCACGGGAGAGTCTAGGACCATTGGGTTTAATCCCAATAAAGGGGCGTCAATATAAGATTGAGATGCCAAGGAGTTTCTTCCATCAGAGAGTTGAGTTTAGAGCTCCTTACCATAGAGCTGTGAAGGCAGAGTCCTTCTGTATATTTAAGGCTGAGATAGATTCTTGATCAGTTTGGGAATCAAGGGTAATGGGGAAAAATGCAGAAAGTGAACTCGAGGTATGTGAGATCAACTGTGATCCTATTGAATGGCAGAGCAGGCTTGAGGGGCCGATTGGCCTGCTTCTTTTTCTATTTCTTGTGGACCAGCAACAGAGCAATCCTTCTGGTGTAGCGAGGAAAGCAGCCAGGTCGCAGCTGGCGTGAGGCTGAGTGGCTGATTTGGGTTTGACTCCAGGCACAAACTGTCATAGAGTCCCTCTGCACTCTTGTGTTGACAGACTGTGCCTTGGGTAGCCCGAACTTCAGGCATTATTTAGAAGCATTTGAGATCAAGATGAAGTGAATGAGGTGGAGTTTGGAAAATCACTTCCAAAGGCAGATTTCTTACTAAAAAGGTTGGTTATTTGCCAAACAGTGGAAATTTCACAATTCAGTGCCATGAAAATGCTGTGTAAGCCTCATTTAGGATCAACTTGCCCTCGAGATGTTAAAGAATTTAAGATTTAGTTAGGCACTGAATTAACTCATTGCATTTATGTGGTCTGAAGTAATCGATTACAGTTGCACAAGGTATGGGCTTTGTGAAAACACAAACCACTCACCAACCTAAAAATGGACTTGATAAATATTTGCTACTATATTTGATGCTAATGCAGATTAGAGAAACAATATTTTTAGAAGATTGAGACCTTTAATTTCAAGTTGACATTTGCTTATCTGCTTCATGACATTTTGCATCGGTTTGAATTTTCACAAGCTTTATTGTTTTGTGGGTAAGTTTTTTTTTTTTGTATTTCTTATAAATTTGGCTTTAACTTATTTTTAATTTTATGCTTCCAAATGTGACGGGTTGTCCCAGCAGAGTGGGGTATTCTATTTTTTTGGCCTAGCACAGTCTGATAATTGTTTCAAAAGCAGTGGATTGACTCAGTTGACCTGGAACCCAGCTGACTGGAATATGTGTGTTTCACAATCTATGTCACAACTTACCAGAGGTCTGGCAATCTTTCAACTACACTTCTTTATGCTGGCAGCTCACAAGTTGTTCCATGTTCCACATTGTGTAGACATTCAAAATTTTTAAGGGTACTGAACATTGAAAAAAACAAGCTTCTCACATCGAAGAAAATTTAAGAGGGTATGTTTATGTCTTGACTGATTATTCAATTAAATAAAGCCCAATTTCTTTCTTTTCTTCCCCCCCACCTCCTAAGTGGTAATAAGTACTACTGAATTATGGATGTGGCCCAGCAGGTTCAGGATGTATTGGTCCCCAATAAATGGTATTCCCTCCCCTCCACCTCATGTTTTTTTTTAAATATTATTGGGGATTGCATTTGAATATTTAGTGAATTGATAGATGTAGCGGAGCCCCAGGGTGCCTTTTACAGCTGAATAGAATAACATTGTGATATAAGAGCATAGGAATCAGGAGCTGGAGTAGGCCATTGAGCCCCTCAAGCCTGCCCAGCCATTCAGTAAGAATGTGACCAATCTGATTGCAACCTCAAATCCACAATCTTGTCTACCCCTGATAACCTTCAACCCTTTGCTTAACAAGAATATATGTACCTCTGCCTTAAAAATATTCATGGACTCTGCTTTCACCATCTTTTCAGAGTAATTTTCAAAAGCTCTCACCCCCTCAGAGAAGACAAATTGCCTAATCTCTGTTTTAAAATGGTGACTGACCATTGGTTATTAGACAGTGGCCCCTAATTCTAGATTCACCCATAGGAATTTACACATTTCAGTCAGGTCTCTTAGTCTTCTAAAGTCCAGTGAATACAAGCCTAGTCTGTCCAACGTTTCCTCTTAAGACATTGGTTTTGTAAACCACCTCTGAACAGCCCTCAGCACATTTTCATTCTTCCTTAAATAAGGTGACCAATACAGTGCACAGTAATCGAATATGATCTCATTCAGTGCCCTGTATAATTGAAGCACATCATCCCTACTTTAATATTTACCCTTCCTAATGACTTGCTGTACCTGAATATGAACCTTCTGTGATTCATGCATGAGAACACCAAGATGATCTTGTATCTCAGTTCTTAAATTGCTCATTATTTAGATAATGAGCTTCTGTTTTACTCTTCCTGCCAAAACGAACTTTACATTTTCCCACGGTATACTCAATTTTCCACATCCTTGCCCACTTACTTAACCTATCATTATCTTCTTGTAACCTCCTGGTGTCTTCTACACAACTTACTTTCTTACCTATCTTTGCAACCATGCCTCTGTCTCTTCACGTAAGGTATTTATATAAGTTATAAACAGTTGAAGTCCCAGCACTGATCCTTGTAAGCACATCACTTGTTACACCTTGTCAACCTGAATATGACCCATAAACACCTGATAAACACCTCTGCTTCCTGATAGCTAACCTATCTTCTATCCAATATGCTACTCCCCACACCATGGTTTTCTTTTTGCAATATCCTTTTGTGTGGCACCTCTCGAATGTCTTTTGGAATTCTAAGAACAGAACATCTATCAATTCAACTTTATCAAAAGCATTATCTCCTCCAATAACTCCAAAGGATTAATCAAATATGACCAATATTCCATGTCACGAAACCATGTTCACACTACCTATTTACCTTGAAATTATCCAAGTGCCTTGTTATAACTTTAGTAATAGCTTTAACATTTTGTCTACAATAAATATTAAGTTAACTGGCCTGCAATTTCCTGCTTCCCCCAACTTCTTGAATTTAGGAGTTACATTTGCTACAGTACCACTTCTCAGTTGATAGTAATTTTCCTGAGATCCTTCCATCTCCCCAAGTTTCCATTTCCTGATTTATCACTGTTTCTGGGATGTTACTTATCTCCTCAAGGGTCTTGGTTAGCTGGATGATTGGCTTGCAATGCAGACTGATGCCAACAGCGGGGTTCAATTCCCACATTGGCTGAGGTAACCATGAAGGATTCTCCTTCTCAGCCCCTCTCCTTGCCTGAGGCATGGTGACCTTCGGACTAAACCACCACCAGTCATCTCTAATGAGAGAGCAGCCCTATGCTCCGGTATCATAGAATCCCTACAGTGCAGAAAGAGAGCCTTCGGTCCATCAAGTCTTCACTGATTCTCCGAAAAGTATCCCATCCTGACCCAGATCCCACCCTGACCCCGTAACACTGCATATACCATGGCTTACTCACCTAGCCTGCATATCCCTGGACACAGTGGACAATTTAGCATGGCCAATCCACCTAACCTGCACATCTTTGGACTGTGGAAGGAAATTGGAGCTCCCAGAGGAAACCCACACAGACGCAGGGACAAAGTGCAAACTCCCCACAGACTCAAAGCTGGAATCGAACCCAGGTCCTACATAAATGGCAGTTGATAGCACTAGTCTTAAAATATATAGTCTGGGATTTTATCACCAACTAACTCTACAAATTAAAGTTATATTTCCACATTTCTTTTGTGATTTCAGGGTGCACTGAAGTGTTTTGTGTCTTTCTTAGTAGTCAAGGCAGGCAAAAAAAACTTGCCCATAATTAGATTGCTGTACTTCGATTTAATATATAACATTCAGAATGAATGCTTCAAGTACTTTTGCGGTAAGACATAAGCATTATGCTGCCACTAAAGATTGCAAAATCAACATTATCATTACAATTGAGATGGAAATCGGAGATGGTCTAAATCAAACTTGGATAAATAAATCTCAAGAAATAAATGATAGTATCCCAGAGTGCTGAAAGACTGATGAAGAGATATGTGAAGCACTGGCAATCATTGTCAGTGGACACTAGTGAGGTACTGGATGATTGGAAACAGACTAATGGAGTGCTTAAATTCAAAAAGACGTTACAACTGACACAGGCCATTTCAGTTACAGTAGATCATTTTTTATTTCACATGAAACAATGGAATCAATATTAAATCGGTCATTAATTGAGAGAACCATCTTTATTCTACCAATTCAGCAAACTTTAAAAGTACTTGGATGAGCACTTGAAGTGTTCATAACATTCAAGGCTATGGGTCTAGTGCGGGACACATGTAGGTAGCTTTTTTTGGCAGTGCAGACTTGATTGGCCGAAAGCCCTTTTCAGTACTGTATGATTCTATGGAATAGTCACCGATGTTAATTCAGTAGGGAAAAATGTTGCCTGATATTTTATTTCTAGAAGTGAAAGCACAAATGATTGAGAGAAGCTTTACCATGAATATTCTGGATTCTGAAACTCAGTATAAGATGATCAAATTTGCAGATGGTCCCAGCTAAGAGAAGGAGAATTCAAAAGTGTAGCTCAGAAATTGCAGCCTGTGTTGGACAAAATATATATAGTGGGTAGAATAAGATAAATTTATAAATTTAAATTTAATGAGACAAATGTCAATTGATACATTTTGGATGAAACATTAAATAATATAGAGACTCCAAGCATGCTCCAAGCTATAGTTTGAAGCCAGAGAGAGCTAGATGTCTTAATGCCTTCAATATTCAACATGCTCAAAGATGAAGAGCACTAAGCATCGGTCAGTAAAATATTTATCTACATGGTTACAACAGTAGTCAGAGGAACACACATTCCGCTGAATAATGCACAGGAATTGAGGATCTAGTTGCAAAAAATATGGCTTATAGTCTCCTGTATGAGGATAGTGCTAATTGGTTGGCAAATGGACACTGATTGGCAGATACCTTGCCATGGAAAATGCACCAGTTACAACTAATGGACAGTTAACAGCCAAGAGATAGCAAGAACCAAAGATGCTGGAATCGGAGACAACACAGTAGGGAGCTGAAAAAACAGCAGGCCAGGCAGCATCAGAGGAGTAGGAAAATTTGTTTCTGGTTGGAACCTTTCTTCAGAAATGTGGTAGGGGAAGGGAGCTGGGAAATAGAGAGGAGAGGTGGGCTAGGGAAGGTAGGTGGGATGGTAATAGGTGAGTGCATCCTGGGCCGCCTCCAGTGTCACAATGACGCCACCCGAAAACTGGAGGAGCAACACCTCACATTCCACCTCGGGAGCCTAAAGCCCAATGACCTAAATGTGGATTTTACCAGTTTCAAAATCTCCTCACCCCCTGGCCTATTCCCATGACCAACCCTCTCTCTCATCTCTGCCTCCTTGACCTGACACAACCTGTCCATCTTCTCTCCTATCCATTTGCTGTTCCCAGCTCACTGACCAATCCCAACCACTCCCTACCTGCACTCCCCTATCACCATCCCACCTGCCTTCCCCACCCCTCCCCTCTATTTATTTCTGAGCTCATTCTCTACCCCCCCACCGACCATTTCTGAAGAAGGGTCCCGATCCGAAACGGCAACTTTTCTGCTCCTCTGATGCTGCCTGGCCTCCTCTGTTCCTCCAGCTGCACACTGTGTTGTCAGCTAAAGCCAAGCTTTGTTTAAATTTTAAACCAGACAGGTTGACTGGTCATGGCATGGGCTTGAGAAATTATTTGTATGTCAGGTCCCCATGACCATGCAGTTCCCTTGTCCTGTTGAATCTTGTAAGGTAGGCCTCTCATATAGTAGCATTTTGCAGTAACTTTTCAGATAGGTTCTCAGAAAAAAATTTTGATAAAATGTTGACAATGTCTTGACACAATGTTTGAGCAGGTCTCCCAGTGTGTATCAAAAGCCCTTTTCAAATACTGTGAAGTCAGTTTATCTCAGTGACCAAGTGAACAATCAATGTTGAGCATGGCTTTAGATGGTAAGCACCACCTCACCAACGGCATTTTTAATCCCCTTCAGCTGGTTACTTTTAGGATAGAATATTAACGTGGCACTAACCAGCAAAAATACCTGCAGAACGTACTTTAATTTGGTAATCAGAGATTATTCATTCTCAGGGAAGATGTTCCTAATGTGCACTTAAACTCCTTTTCAGGTTGGGTTTACTATTAAATGCCTTGTAACTCCAGATCCCAGCATGGCCACTTTGGAGACTCTTTATCAGCATTACAAGGACAACGTTTAAGGATAAAATTTTATCAGTGTTTTACTTCAATTAGAATGACATTGGGATCTATAGGAGTAACTATGTCTTGTTGCAGTCCTTTAGAGCCTCAGTGAGACCTTACCTGGAGCAATGTGTACATAAGGTGAGGATGTATGCACCACAGAGGGAGTGCAATGTAGGGTACCCCCAGACTTAATTCTGGGATGGCAGGATAGTCTTTGAGAGATGGGGAAACTGCATCTATATTCCTGAGAGTTTTGAAGAATGGCAGGTCACCTTGTTGAAATTCAACAAAATTCTGACAGGATGGTTGTCGAGAGGATGTTTCCCCTGACTGGTGAGACTAAAGCCGAGGGACAAATCTCAGGATAAGGGGTAGGCATTTTAAGACAGAAATGAGGAGGAACATCCTCATTTGAATCTTTGAAATTCTCTACAGCAGAAGGTTGTGGAAGTTCAATTATCAACTGATTCAAGACAGTAATTGCTGAATTAGTGACATGAAGGGACATAGTGATGGTGTGAGAAAATGGCATTGAGGTAGATGATCGGCCATGATCTAATTGAATGTTGGAGTAGACTTGAAGGGCTGGATGGCTAATTCCTGTGCTTGTGTAAGAATATTCTCAACATTCAATCATAATTTTTTAAAAATTATTCAGAGCCCACTGTGCAATAACTAGGAGAAGTGGTGATGCTACTCGAGTATTAATCAAGAGTCTCAGACTGATGTTCTGGGGGATACTGTTTCAAACCCCAGCATGGCAGCTGATGCGATTTAAATGCAATTCATAAATCTGGAATATAAGACTAGTCTCAGTAATGGGGTCATGAAACTATTGTCAATTGCTTCACTAAAATTCTTGAGAGGGAAATCTGCCCTCCTTATGGAGTTTGGACTATATGAAAGTCCAGACCCACAGCAATGTAGTTGACTCTGAACTGCACTGTGAAATGGTCTACCAAATAAGGATGGGCAGTAAATGTTGGCCTAGCCATGAGTGTATCAACAAACAAAAGTTGTTTTACCTTGTTGTGGAATAGGTCACATAGAAATTAAACATCTATGTTGTATAATCTCTGTCCTCTGTGCTTTTTCTGCTCAATATCCCGAAGAGGAGCTGGGAATTAAAAACCAAGGAACAATCATAATTTAACACCTGGTCTCATAAACACTAGACACTGATTCAGGAGACTAATCAGCGCAGGATGAATTTTGTAATTAAACATATAATCCTCTCTTCACCTTATCAATCTCAAAGTTGTCTTTGAACTAGGAATTTTGTGCTGTTGAACAAAATGAGAGAAAAGGATGAATTTTATATTTTCAGCACTATTTATTTAGCTTCCATATGTGCCAACCTTGCACTGCATCCTGCAGCTATTGTGACTTAGAATTTCATGAAGCGGCAAAGAATGAGGTGACAACTAGATGTGGACGTGGTGGAGGTGAGTGCAATTACAACATTTAAAAAGCATCTGGATGTGTACGTGAATTGTAATGATTTAGAGGGATATGGGCAAAATGCTGGC
>NW_025966333.1:0-40516 GCF_021869965.1 Rhincodon typus
CAGTGAAATTCAAATATTCTATGATCCTCAAAATTGCTCAAACGTTCCTAACCAGACTTTACAAGTAACCATCTTGACGCCAAATTTATAAACAAAAAATAACAATTTATTATTAACAATGTAACTTTAGCAGATCACAGATGAACTACAAGACAATCTAATTAATATCTAAGATGGAAGCTCAATTTTCTTTGCTCATTAATCTCCACTCGCTCACTGACAGACAGACATAGTTACGAGATAAGTTTAAAAAATAAAAGAATCATAATTTATAGTGTCATAGAGATGTACAGCATGGAAACAGACCCTTTGGGTCAATTCCTCCATGCCAATCAGATATCCTAAATTACTCTTGTCCCATTTGCCATCATTTGACCTATATCCCTCTCAACCCTTCCTATTCATGTAACCATTCAGATGCATTTTAAATGTTGTAATTGTACCTGCCCCCACCACTTCTTCTGGCAGTTCATTCCAAACGCACACCACCCTCTGCGTGACTGAGGATTCCCTTTAGCTCCCTTTCAAATCTTCTCACCTAAAACTTATGCCTTCTAGTTTTGGACTCTCATACCCTGGAGAAGAGATGTTGGCTATTCACCCTATCCATGCCCCTCCTGGTTTTATAAACCTCTATAAGGTCACACCTCAGCTTCCGATGCTCCAGGGAAAATAGCCCCAGCTTATTCATCCTCTCCCTATAGTTCAAACCCTCCAACCCTGGCAACATCTTTGTCAATCTTTTCTGAACTCTTTCAAGTTTAACAACATCTTTCCTGTAGTAAGGGGACCAGATCTGAAGTATGCCAAAAATAGCCTAACCGATGTCCTGTACAGCCACAACATGACCTCTCAACTCCTATAGTCAATGCGTCAACCAATGAAGGCAAGCATACCAAATGCCTTCTTCACTACCCTGTCTAACTGCGACTCTACTTTCAAGGAACTACGAACCTGCACTCTAAGGTCTCTTTGTTCAGTAACACTCCCTAGGACCTTATCATTAAGTGTGTAAGTCCTGCCCTGCTAGTTTGCTAGTAAGTTGCTCATTTGATAACCACTTCAATGATAATACCAAACCTTCATGAAATCTGATGGGTTGCATTATAGGCACACAGGATTGTATCTTGCTTGAAACCAACTGTCAATGCAAACAGCTTCAAAAGACTTCTGGTGACTTTTCCTCATTTGTTTATAGACTGGGGTTCTTGGGACTTTCTACAAGTCGATTACTTGGGAATAAATAAAGAGTGCTTCCAAAGAAATACTGCCACCAGTGCAAAACTCAGTTAAAACTAATTCATTTTTTGGTTTCTCTTTAATTTTCAATATTTTTGTGTTCAATGTTGGCTGGCCGGCATTGGTCCTCTGTTGATTGACCAACTCAACATCCAATCAGCTGCCAGTCCCTGAACATCATAACATCTTGGTACCATTTATCTATGGTTTTGCGAGAGCAATACTTAACGTGCATTATCTTTCCAGGCCAGTTCCCAGCAGCAAACATCAGTATTTTGGTCTCTGTGTTTTTTATAAAAGAAGCTGCTGTTCTAAGTTCAATTCTCAATGACAACTCACAATTCCAAACCAAAAATAAAAAAGAACTAAAATAATGATGGCCCCAGCAACTGAGGGAGATGCTTTGAGCAGTGTTTCTTTACAGCAGTATTCAATTCTTTGCCAGCAGATGGTAGTCTTGGTTAGAAGAAGTTACTAAACATTAGATATATGCAGGGGAAGTTCAGAATGTTTTAACATTTAAATAGCATTTTTCTTCGTACTGTTCTTCAGCCTCTAGGTTTAATGTTTTAGGTAGAGATTTCATAGCACAAACAAATATAGAGAATTCTCCATTACTGTGGAAGGATGTAATTAAACTTCATTTTGATAAATTCTTTAAAGGTCAACTTCTAAACTGCAACATTTTATTTTCAGGTGTCTCTGTGATGTGATCTGGAGGAAGGTATAGATGGTCTGATTAGCAAGTTTGCAGATGACACTAAGATTGGTGGAGTAACAGATAGTGAAGGGAACTGTCGGAGAATGCAGCAGAATATAGATAGATTGGAGAGTTGGGCGGAGAAATGGTAGATGAAGTTCAATCCAGGCGAATGCGAGGTGATGCATTTTGGAAGATCCAATTCAAGAGCGAACTATACGGTAAATGGAAAAGCCCTGGGGAAAATTAATGCACAGAGAGATCTGGGTGTTCAGGTCCACTGTACCCTGAAGATGGCAACACAGGTCGATAGAGTGGTTAAGGAGGCATACGGCATGCTTTCATTCATCGGACGGGGTATTGAGTACAAGAGTTGGCAGGTCATGTTGCAGTTGTATAGGACATTGGTTTGACCACATTTGGAATACTGCGTACAGTTCTGGTCGCCACATTACCAAAAGGATGTGGATGCTTTGGAGATGGTGCAGAGGAGGTTCACCAGGATGTTGCTTGGTGTGGCGGGCACTAGCTATAAAGGGGGGTCGAGTAGATGAGGATTATTTACATTAGAAAGATGGAGGTTGAGGGGGGACCTGATTGAGGTCTACAAAATCATGAAAGGTATAGACAGGGTGGATAGCAAGAAGCTTTTCTCCAGAGTGGGGGACTCAATTACTAGGGGTTACGATTACAAGGTGAGAGGGGAAAAGTTTAAGGGAGATATGCATGGAAAGTTCTTTACGCAAAAGGTGGTGGATGCCTCGAACGCGTTGCCAGCGGAGGTGGTAGAGGTGGGCACGATAGCGTCATTTAAGTTGTATCTAGACAGATACATGAATGGGCAGGGAGCAGAGGGATACAGATCCTTGGAAAATAGGTGACCGGTTTAGATAGAGGATCTGGATCGGCACAGGCTTGGAGGGCCGAAGGGCCTGTTCCTGTGCTGTAATTTTCTTTGTTCTTTGTTCTTTGATGAAATTTTATATTTCCTTGTGAAGTCCCCTTAGCACTGTATCCATTCTGTATAAATTTGACATGTAACTTTGTCGTTCAACTGTTGTCTAACAATTTGACAGTTTTACAGTCTGGGAGTAGTCCAGCAGAAGATTATTGAAACAGAAATGTTGCACTCTCCTCAACATAGTAAAAACAACTTCGCTGGATGATCCCATTAGTATGTTCTTGTTCCTCTTTTCTTATGCAGACCAGTTCTGCAATCCATTTTTTAGCAACCATTTTCAATAATGAGTTGTTAGAAAATAAATCACAAGGAAAATACAAATCTCATCTGAAGCTTGTGAAAATTTAGTTTAAGGATTTGACCCTCCCACTTATCACGAAGGGATACTAATTAAACACAATGGTCACCTCAATCCAATTCAGCAAGTCTGATAGTGTTTTCCTCCCCCTTCTGTGTTTTGAAACACTTCATTTTTGTTTTCCTGTAAAATCACAAGGCAAAAGTAACATGCAAGAATGAAAGCACACTCATTATCTATTTTTCACGCAAATTAGCACCCTCATCCTTCACGTGATAAACAAGTGGAGTAATGGAATTATGAATATTTTTAACTTTTATTAGTGCTGCTGAATCTGAATCATTGGATAAATATGGCAAGCTGACCAGGCGACTAGATCACAGTCGTCTCACGCATCACATCTGAGGTCTGAAAGCCTTTAGCTTGTCTTTATATCATTCAATCAAAAGTGGATTTCCCCTGTCAGAGTGGCAATTCACGCTGCCATCCAATACTACAACTCCTTACTTAATTCTGTAAAAAAAAGTCCAACATGCAGCATATGTACAGGTTTATTCTGTTACAATGAATATTACATTAAAAAAATGATAAATCATTGGGCTCATCAACATTTATTTGGCCTGATGAACAATTTAGATGATTTCTAAGAATTTGTGCAATCTCTCTTGCCATATTGAATGGCAACATTAACTGAGCTAAGTTGGCATTAGTTGCATTGAAAAGAAATGACAGTGTAACATGATTTTCTTTTTTAAAAAAAAGTTCTCCAGTATTTGAAGGGGCAAACTTTACACTGAATGAACTTTTATTTAAACGCACTTGCATATGTTACGATTGTCATCATATGCTTACCCACACAAGCAGGAACAACCAAAAGATAGTTGATTTTACATTTTGTTGGCTAGATTTTACTTAAAACAAAACCCATTTACAGATTTACTTGTTACCTTTATCTTCTTATTTAAAAAAAGAAGCCACAGAATTTGTCATCAAGATGGGGCAGCAAAGGGAAGCTCCCCGAATTCTTTGAACTGTTGCAAATGACAAATCAAGTAATTCTCTGCCCTTTGACCTTTGTAAGGCAGTTCCTTGGATAGACAAAATTGCAATGTTTCACGGTACACCATCCTCTACGCAGCCACTGTTCATATACACATAAAGAAAATATGCTTACAAAGAAAAAAAATTGAAACCTTAACAAATGTTTCTTTTTCCAGCACATAACTGCGCAGCTGACATTGGAAAGGTATCTGTTAAAGGGTGGCTTTAAACTATTCAAGTTGAACATTTCCATTGTTAAATGGAAGAGTTTATATATTTCAGTCCACTAAGTGGCGCTAAAATACCACATTACATTACATAAAGTGCCCTGTTTTCATCTGGAGTAATCTTCATCCTCTTGACACATGCAGAATTGAAATTAGAGATTCAACTCCTGCTCTAATCAACTGAAAACTGGGTACATTTCAGCAAAATCTGTGCAAGGACTTCAAAACCTCCAGGGAACCTTCTGCCACTTCTGCTCCCACCTGCTCCTCCAACCCCCCCAACCAGGCACTCTGGAGTAACCACCCAAACCCAACTAACCGCTCCTTCAAATCCCCATTAACACCGTAAGACCTTAAAAAGCTTAATTATGATGGCAGCTCTGCGGGTCCTCTTCACTGCTGTCTATGGATGGCTATGTTATATGAGATCACAGGCAACTGGAACAGGAAGACTCAGCTGCAAGGACTGTTTTTCTTCTATTCATTTGTGGTATACTGATAAACGCAGAAGGCTGCTGACCAAAAAATCTAGGCCCATCTCTTGGATAATATGTTATATTCAAATGCTGTATAGCCTACTCAGGTGAACTTAAAAGATGATATGTTATTATTCGAAGAGTAGGGGGGTCTTGTATCCTAGTCTACGTTCTCAGTGAATATCATCAAAAGAAGACTAACTTGTCAGTCAATTCACTTGATGTCTGTGGGACTTTCAATTCACTACCATTCTTGACTTAAAATGGGGGAAAATGTACTATGATTCCAACGACACAAAAACTAACAAGCATATTCAATCATTAGTTCAATCTTATTGCTCTCCAAGTGGCATTTTATTGAAAGAATTATTTGCATAGCATTAACTTTTTGTCTGAGTATATTGGAGGCTATCAGACATAAAATCAAATTTTCGAGTATGGACTTATGAATTATCTGATCAATTCTGGCAGCTAACAGGAGGAGGTGAGTGTGCTTCAAAATAACGAACAGGGTATTAAATGACTATGTGCAAAGTTACAAGGAAAAGTGAAGAGATTGGCACTGTTGGTGCAAACACAATGATCCAAATGGCCTCCTTCTGAATCATAGCAATTCTACAATTCTGTGAAAATTGTTAAAGCTCATCCAGTTCACAGACCTGGAATGTGTTCACTTGCTTGTTTTTATAGTGAAATTTTCTCACCATTATTAATTTTATGTTGTTATTGTAGATGTAAAACATCTAAGCACTCCATACATCATCAACAGTTTAGGGGCCACTAGTACTGCCTGGAATGTTCGTTTAGTTACAACTTTGAAAGAGCAGGTAAAAAAACTTCTCAACAAAACACATCACTTCAAAAATGCAAACTTTTCTCTTGAGAAAATGATTTCAATGTTTATTGAGTAAAAACGTCCAAATGTGTTAAATATAGCTTTGAAAAAGAATGGCACTGGTAGACTTTCAACCTAAAGCAAACATCCCCTATAAATATAATCTCTATTAGCATACGCGAGTCATAGATCCTGACCAAAAGCATACACGTAGCACTGACAAAGTATCAAGCAACCCGCAGAGCTATAGAACAAGTCAACCCTCTCAAAGCCCTCAACACATCACTCTGGAGAGAATGCACAAATTTGGTACAGAGAAAACACAAACCCAAACTGGAGTTGACATAACAACTATTGCGTGCTATTCAGTATGACTGTATCAAACTCGAAGTATGGTAAACAGCCAAATCAATATTCACAATTGATCATATTAAAAATGCTGGGTTGAGAAAATAGTATTAATGTGAAAATAATGCACAAGTTATTTCTGTTATTATTGATGGTTACTTTTAATCTTGTAATTTTCTTGCTGAAATAAAATTGGAAGAAAGGATTAAAACAATGAAGTTACTATACCGCAGGACCCTGTTTTCGTGTGGGTCAATGCACTAAATATGCATTTTACTTACATGAGGTGATTTTCTTCAATAGTTCGAAATACTCCCAAATGTATTTTTTTTACCCAAAGCCATCAATTTATCATCTCTGTACTCAACAATAATCTTTCTTAAATAGTATGTTGTTTGAAACAAGATATCCTATTTCACTCGAGCCATTGATTGGGGGCAGTAACTCTCAGAACTCTAGTAATTAAAAACTCTGGTGCAGCTCTCTGAAGAGTCAGTGTTTTTCTAGCTTCTCCAGATCTCAACCTGCAGCATGTCACCACTGCACCTGGCACATTTTTCTAGACTCAAAGTACACACCAAATGATTCAATTATACAAATGTTACCATTTGTTTCACACAGTATTACAGAACATGGTGAACTCCATTTAAATGCATATACTAATGTATTATATATCATAGAAAATTTTATATACTTAATAAAAGCCACTTCGTCAAGCTTTCTGATTAACCACTGCAGATGAGTCGATTATATCGAGTGATACAAATCAACCAATATTTTAAAAAAGGTGGTACTAATACACTAGTCCACAAAATCTATTTCAACTAACAGGGAGAAATCTGTGTTAATCCTCTTATTAGAGTCATCACAAGAGCTTTCACAGAAACCCCAACATATTGTACATGGGAACAGACTTCTCCCTGGTCAGTTGTAAATATTTGGAAATCTGCCCTATGGCATGGAAAGATTGTTACGGACAGATGTGACTCTCAAGGTAAGATGACTGTCCTGTGACAGTGTACAGCTACTCAACAAATTACAGCAAACTTTGTTTTAACCAGAACCTTATGAACTGGCACTCATGATAAACTGACAAAAATTAGATTGTTTGTTGTATTATTCTGTCCAATTATTACAGTTTTCTAAAAAAAAATATATACCTCAATCTGAATATATTTCTTGTTCAATCAAATGGCCGCATGAAATATCAACAGATGATTCAACTGCAAGTCAATTTCTCCTCAAATACTACAAAGTCCAAGTAGTCAGTTGAGGGCGAGAATGCGAAGGCTCTCTGCCGGTAAGTTTTATTTAAGGCAAAGCTGCATTGCTATTTAAGTGATTTATGCTGTAAATAAAGTATAATAGTGATGTGTATACCACTGTATTACATTTCTATTACTTAGCGTCTGTTTTTACTTTAATTATGTGGACCTCCTGATTATTGGAACATTGATCAATCAGCACACCTCTGGTGCCACAGGTGCCTGACAATAATAAGGTTAGTGTAGTTATTGTTGTGTCTGTTGATTAAGTCTGATCGAGGTCCCATGAGACCAAAAATGATTGACTTAAAGCAGGATGGCAACAAGTGAGGATGACTGTTTTAACTTGCAGCTGGAATTTTTTTTAATGCATTAGGTTGCAATTGAATGGAGATACATGACATTAAATAAGTGGTAGACTATTAGACTGCAAGAAATTTAGAAACCATATACTAAATGTAATTAGAAGGAGAGCTACATTTAAATTGGAGGAAGTTTGGTTAAGGTTCACGAGACTGATTCCTGGGACGAAAGAATTGCCTCATGAGGAAGGATCGAGCAGCTTGGGCCTATATTCATTGAAAGAAAGGTGATTTTATTGGGAAATTGGAAGGGGTGATACTGAGTGGATGTTTTTATTTACCCAACTAGTTCATTAATGTCCTTTAGGATAGGAAATCTGCTGTCCTTACCTGGTCTGGCTTACATGTGACTCCAGACCCACTGGGCAGTTAGGGATGGGTAATAAATGCTGGTCTAGCCAGCAATGTTCACATTCCGCAAACAACTAAAACAAAGTCATGAGAGAAATCTAGAATTAGAAGACAGAGATTCAGAATAAGTGGTCTCTCACTTCACATGGAGATGAGGAAGAATTTCTTGTCTCAGACAGGCGTAAATCTTTGGAATTTCTGTCCCAGACTTTTTGGAGGGTCATTATACAAGTTCCAGGCTGAGTTAGTTCAAGAAATTGTCTACTGGGGAGCAAAGCCAGCATTTATTGCCAATCCTAAGTTCCCTGGAGATGATGATAGAGAGAGATAGAGAGATGACAGATCAACTGCTGTAGTGCATGTGGTAGTCTGCAGTGCTGATAGTGAGGGAGTCCCAGGATTCTGACCCAGCAACTGTGCGGAAATGGTAATGTATTTCCAAGTCACGATGATGTATGATAATGGAAGGGAATTTACAGGTGGTGGTGATTCTATGCATCTGCTGCCCTTGATCCATTAGGTGTTCGAAGCTGTGGGTTTGAAAGGTGCTGTAGACAAAGTCTCCACAAGTTGCTGCAGTGCATCTCGTAGATGGTACGCACGACTGCCATTATGCATCAGTGGTAGAGAGTGAATGTTTAAGGTGGCGGATCAAGTGTTTTGGCTTTGACGGCAATGCATTTTTGAGGATTGTTTGAGCTGCTTGAGGATTATTGAAGCTGCAGTCATCTCAGTTATGGGGACAAGCAGGAAAGCAAAGTTGAGGCCAAGTTCAGCTATAATTCTACTGAATGACAGAGCAGGTGTGAAGCATTGTATAGTATACCCCTGCCCCAGCTTCTCATGCTTTCATGTTCTTGGCAGAATTTCAAAGTGGCCTACTTGCTTGACCAACTTAGTGTCCTCTTTCCAAGCTGCAAGTAAATGGAAGGAAAAAAGATGTACAATGGAAAATATCCTGTCAATAAACTGCCAGAATCATTCCAAGTCACTCAAAATGGTCCACAGGATAACAACTGGAATTTAATAATTTATTGATGACTCAATTTCACTGCACAGTGGTTAGCACTGCTGCCTCACAGTACCAGGGACCCGGGTGTCTGTCTGGGTGGGTTTCCATTGGGTGCTCCAGTTTTTCCCGCAGTCCAAGAATGTGCAGATTAGGTGTATTGGTCATGCTAAATTGTCCATAGTATCCAGGATAAGTCCAGTGTCCATGGTAAATATGGGGTTATAGGGACAGGGTGGGTTGCTGGGTCCGGGTGGGACGCTCTGCAGAGGGTCAGTGCAGGATTCAAATGGGCTGAATGGCTTATTTCTGCATTGTAGGTATTCAATGATTTTATAAAAGGAAACTATTTTAGGCCCAGGCAACAAGGTGCAGGGCTGGATGAACACAGCAGATCAAGCAGCATCATAGGAGCAGAAAGGCTGACGTTTCGGGCCTAGACCCTTCATCAGAAAAGGGGGAGGGGAAAAGGGTTCTGAAATAAATAGGGAGAGAGTGGGAGGCGGATAGAAGATGGATAGAGGAGAGGATAGGTGGAGAGGAAACAAACAGGTCGAAGAGGCGGGGATGGAGCCAGTAAAGGTGAGTGTAGGTGGGGAGTTAGGAAGGGGATAGGTCAGGCCAGGGAGGACGGACAGGTCAAGGGGGCGGGATGAGGTTGGTAGGTAGGAGATGGGGGTGCGGCTTGAGGTGGGAGGAGGGGATAGGTGGAAGGAAGAACAGGTTAGGGAGGCGGGGACGATCTGGACTGGTTTTGGGATGCGATGGGGGAGGGGAGATTTTGAAGCTTGTGAAATCCACATTGATACCATTGGGCTGCAGGGTTCCCAAGCGGAATATGAGTTGCTGTTCCTGCAACCTTCGGGTGGCATCGTTGTGGCACTGCAGGAGGCCCAGGATGGACATGTCGTCTGAGGAATGGGAGGGGGAGTTGAAATGTTTCGCGACTGGGAGGTGCAGTTGTTTATTGCGAACCGAGCGTAGGTGTTCTGCAAAGCGGTCCCCGAGCCTCCGCTTGGTTTCCCCGATGTAGAGGTGGTCACACCAGGTACAGCGGACGCAGTATACCACATTGGCAGATGTGCAGGTGAACATCTGCTTGATGTGGAAAGTCTTCTTGGGGCCTGGGATGGGGGTGAGGGAGGAGGTATGGGGGCAGGTGTAGCACTTCCTGCGGTTGCAGGGAAAAGTACCGGGTGTGGTGGGGCTGGAGGGGAGTGTGGAACAGACAAGGGAGTCACGGAGAGAGTGGTCCCTCCGGAAAGCAGATAAGGGTGGGGAGGGAAAGATGTCTTTGGTGGTGGGGTCGGATTGCAGATGGCGGAAGTGTCAGAGGATGATGCGTTGGATCCGGAGGTTGGTGGGGTGGTACGTGAGGACGAGGGGGATTCTTTTTTGGTTCTTATTGCGTGGACGGGGTGTGATGGATGAGTTGCGGGAGATGTGGGAGACACGGTTGAGGGCGTTCTCGACCACTGAGGTGGGGAAGTTACGGTCCAGCGCTGTTTTAATAGCATGTCAAATGGTATTTTACACTTCTCTTACTTCATCAATTGAAACTCTAAACTGCAATTTTAAAAAGGATTTGGTATATCAAAGGAAACAAACAAAGATCTCTTCTCAGTACTCCTATTGTACGTCCACAACATTTTTCACTTTACAATAACATAACCTTCAGGGCTGAGTGTGCCAAATTCTAGCCTCTCGAACACTTGAATTTATCATCCACCTGTGGCTTGTTTGATAACTTCTTGTTTGCATAGAACATACAACAGTACAGCACAGTACAGGCCCTTCGGCCCACAATGTTGTGCCGAACTTTTACCCGAAACCTAAGGTCTATCTAACCTCCACCGCTACCTTATACTATCATCCATATGCGTATCTAATAGCTGCTTAAATGCCCCTAATGAGGCCGACTCCACTACCCTCTCCGGCAATGCATTCCACACCCCTACCGCTCTCTGAGTAAAGAACCTACCTCTGACGTCTCCCGATATCTACCTCCTTTCACTTTAAAACTATGTCCCCTCGTAAAAGCTACCTCCACCCAATTAATTGGGAGCCATGCATTTCAGCAAGGACAGGGATGGTGGATGAACAGAACTTGGTGTCAGTAAGGACAGGGGACAGCACAGGTTTGGATGGCCTCAATTTACGAAGGGTAGAACATTCCAGGTAGAAATACACTGGAACAGTCAAATTTAAAGGTGGCAGAGGCATGAGATTTTCGGGAGCAGAGGAGCTGAGGCAGGTTGTAGTGAGACAATGTTGTGAAAGTGGAAACTGGTAATATCAGTGATATGTGGTTAGAAGCTCAACTTGGTGCGAAATATGACACCAAGGCTGTATATAGTCTGCCCAGCTTTAAAAAAAGGCCATAGAAAAGATCCGACATGTCGGTTAGGGCAGGAAGAATATTTTTCAAGCAGAGACCAAAATTTATAATGGCTTCCTCATGGCTAACAAACAGTTTGGATGCTAATCTCTAAAGTCCGGCATTTTTGATCTGTGAATACATGATGCTGAAACCAAATGTAAAAGAGATTTTAAAAAGTCTATTCTCCTGCACTACCATTCCTCATATTGATAAACATGACAATCACACAAAAATGGAACAGGAGTGGGGATGTTGCATGGGACATGCAAGCTCACACTGGTATTTGTGAATCAAGTTCCAGAAGACTTGATGCACCAACCTACCGTTCTTAACTTTACTTCAGATCCTCGTTGGCAATATAAGATAGCAATGGCAGAGATGTGAATTTCACTTGCCAGCCTCATTTAAAGACTTATAAAATGGATTGTATAGTTTTCAAATAATGAAGCAGAAAGTGATCAGCTAAAATCATATGAACCTCTTATCTCCTGCAGGATTGTTCATGGAAATTTGGGATTTGCAGTACGGTCATAACACTTAACTGCTAAACTTTTAAAGCCATTGATCAGGTATTCCCTATAGGGGAAATAGTCCAAATAGGCACCAAGGTCAGTATGAGACAACAGCAATTATATCAATGGGATTTTCTCCAAATTGGTAATTTGGACTTTAATCTCTTTACATTGCCTTAAAGTCAAAAATGAAGGAAATAATAGCTTTTCTATTGTTTTGTGTGGAGTTCCTTATAATAACTAAGCCACAAATTTCTGACACAACTCTTTTAAATGCAGGTGCTTAGTTACTGCTGCAAATATACTGACTGTGATGCTGCATCAGCAACATCTACAACCACAATAACCACAAGTTAGTTCTGTTTCACACCAAAATTATTGTAAAGTGATCTTGTTAGATTTGACATGTTACTGTAACAATGCTAATTGCACTTAAAGGACATGCTTCAGTACCCTCAAGAAAAGATAAGTGAAGTAACTAATTCACCAGAAATAATGCAGAAAATGGTCAATGCTATAACTTGTGCATGTCAATAGGGTACATCAAGGGATTTGTCTATATATTGCACACTCAGCAGTGTGTACAGTAAAGGAACTTCTACATCACATTAAGCTAAATTTAAAAGGCATGTCTGCAATCAAAGATAATCTCCTACTATTTCAATTTGAAATTGTATGAAGGATTAATCTATCGAGATTTCGAGCCCACTGATCCAGAGTTTCCAATTCTCGTTGAAAGCACTTCTGGAGGCTTCATCACACAGTCATCAATATTCAATTCATAGTCCCTAGTACCGTCACTGGCCACCCAATAATTCCCACCCATCTTCTTGCAGGAAATGAGAAGAGACTAATTTCCTAAGTGAAAATCGAAAGAACTGCGGATGCTGTAAATCAGGAACAAAAACAAAGTTGCTGGAAAAGCTCAGGTCTGGCAGCATCTGTGAAGAAAAAAATCAGAGTTAACATTTCAGGTCTGGTGATCCTTCCTCACAAAACATGTTCTTTTCCAACAACTTTGTTTTTGTTCCTAATTTCCTAAGTGGATGGGCCTTTTTGTCAGACAAACGGCCAATATTTTTATGGCTAATAAAAAATGCTAAAATATCTTGAAACAACACTTTTCTTAACGTCCTTATGATTTTTAATTGTGGTTGCTTCACCTGCAATAGTTCTTCCTTCTGCTCACACATCACTAGTACTCCTCAAAAATCTTTCTTTATTTCCTTTTGACATCATAACTGAAAACACATCATCAGTTTCAATACGTGCGACACTATATCATACTGAATGGAATAGATTCCAATCAGATCTACTAATTCAAGACCAGGCATCCATGAGGCGCTGCAGGCCATTAGCAGCAGGAATATTCCGTTACAATCTGAAATCTCATGGCCCAGCATGTTCTTTATCTTCATTACCAACCTAAAAGTGCAGGAAGGTATGCAAGTATAAATGAGGTATCAACCTGGTGAAGCTACAACAAAGGAATACTTGCATGCCAAGCAACAGAAGCAGCAAATGACCTACAGGGCTAAGTGATCCCACAAACAATGGACGAAACCTCTGCAGTCCTGACACATTCCATTATGAATAGCAGAGTTAAATAAAACCACTGAGGTGGCTGCACAAATGTCCCTATCCTCAATGATGGGGGAGCCCAGTACATTAGCGCAAAAGGTTAAGTCTGTAACATTTGAAATAAGCTTCAGGTTGCCATTCGGCACATCTGGCTATGTCCTTCTGAGATTCTCTGCATCCAAGATGCCAGCCATGGTACTGTGATATCAAGAGATGACTGAAGGCACTGGATAATGCAAAGCTACAACCTTTGACAACAGTCCAGCAATGGTACTGAAGACCTGTGCTCTAGAACTAGCTGTGCCTCTAGGCAATCGAATCCAGTACAGTTTCAACATTGGAATTTATGTGGCAATGTGGAAAACTACTGTTATAGTGGAAAACTGTATTTTCTGTTCACAAACAGCAGGAAGTATCCAATAGGGTCAAGTACTGTCTTATTAGTGTATTCTCAATCATCAGCAATGTGATGGAAGACATCAACAGTCCTATCAAGCAACATTTGCACAATAATAATCTGCTCACTCATGCTCAGTTTGGATTCTACCAAGCCCACTTAGCTCCTAGCCTCATTACAACATCAGTCCCAGCATTTCCAAAATAGCTGAACTCAAGCAGAGATGTGAGGGTGACCACTCTTAATATCAAAGCAAGATTTGACCAAGTGTGGTATCAAGGAGCCCTACAAAGCTGGTCAATAGGCATGAGGAGGAAAATGGCACTCTGCTGGTTGCAGTCATATCAAGTAGAAAAGATGGTTGTTGGAACTCAATCATCTGAGCCATATCCTCAGGGTAGTTATTTTCTATATCAGCTTGTTCAGAAATTTTATTGCAGACCTCTGGAGCAGGTGGGACTCGTTTTTAAAACTCATTCACAGCATGTGGGTGTCGCTGACTAAACCAACATTTATTGCTTGTCCCTAATTGCCCAGAGGACAGTTAAGAGTTAGCCACATTGCTGTGGGTCTGGAGTCACATGTAGGCCAGATTAGGTAAGGTTGGCAGTTTCCTTTCCTGAAGGAAATAAGTGAACCAGATGGATTTTTCCAATAATCGACAATGGTTTCATAGTTATTATTAGACTCTTAATTTCCAGATTTTTTAAAAAATCGAATACAAAATCCACCACCTGCCATAGCAGGATTCAAACCCAAGCCTCTGCTTCACTGTATTAACAGTTTAGTGATAATACCGTGAGGCCACTGCCTCCCGTTAAACCCAGCTCAGAGATGGGACACTACCACTGTGCCACAAGTGTCTCCAAACATCCTCAGGGCAACATCCTCGGCCCAACAACTTCCAACTGTTTCATCAATGACTCTCCCTCCATCATAAGGTCAGAAGTGAGTATGGTCACTGTTGATTGTGCAATGTTCAGCACCATTCACTTCTCCTCAGACACTGGAGCAGTCTCTGTCCAAATAGAGCAACACCTTGCCAAGGACCATTTGTGCCTCACCAGTGCCAGGTAATAACCATTTCAAACAACAGAGAATCCAAACTTTACCTTTTGATTTCAATGGCATAATTATTGCTGAACTGTTCATTATCAACATTGTGGGTTGGTATTGACCAGAAACTGAACTGCATTAGCCATATAAATATTGAGGCTTCAAGAGCATATCAGAGGCTGGAAATGGTGTATCTACTGGCTCCTCAAAGCTGCAAGTCAGGACTGTGATACAATAATATTCATTTGCATAGACAAGTATAGTTTTAACACCACCAAGAGGCTTATCACCATCCAAGAAACAGCAGCCTGCTTCATTGGCACCTATACATGACCTGCAACGTTCACTCTCTTCACCAACGACACACAGCAGTAGCAGTACTTTCTGAAAGATGCACTGCAGCAAATCACCAAGGGTCCTTGGATAGCACATTTCAGTTCTATGAACACTACCACCTAGAATAACAAGGGCAACAGATACATAGGACCACTGCCACTGCAAGTTCACAGCTAAGTGAGATACCATCCTGATTTGAACTATAATGATCTTTCCTAAATCTGGTGAAGCCCTCCTAAACAACACTGTTGGTATATCTAAACAAGGTGGACTCCAGAAATTCCAGAGCATGGCACACCACCATTTTAAGGGCCATTATGGATGGACTGCTGATCCTCAATTCCACCTCAAGTCTTTTGACCTGCTCAATGTCCTTAAATTGTTTGGCTGCTCATCTAACATCCATTACTGGATGAGCACAAAATTCTTCCAAGTGAGTACTGGAAAGACTGAAGCCATTGACTTTAGTCCGAGCCACAAATTCTGTTTCTTAGCCACTAGTTCCATTCTTCTCCCTCACAAATATGAGAAATGAAGTAGACTCTTTGCAACCTCTGTCATATTTGACCCAGTGATGAGCTCTGACACACAACACTGCTAATTTCTACCAGTGTAATGTCATCCGGACTTTGCCCTGTGTCAGCTCAGCTGCTGGTGAAACCTTCAGCTGTTCCTTTGTAACCCTGACACTCATTATTCCAATGTAGTCCTGGCTGGCCTCCAATTTTTCTACCCTCCATAATTTGAGATTATCCATAACTCCGCCATCTATGTTCCAACTCAAAACATGTCTTATCCATAAAATCACACTGACCTATACAGTCAACACTGAAGTGGTTAAACAACACTTTAGTTTTGAAATTCTCAGCTTGTTTTCAAATCCTTCCACGGATTCATTCCTCTTTATTTCCAGCAGCTATACGATTCTGAGCTATCCTTCCCAACACTGGTTCTTGAGCATCACCATTTTAATCGTTCCACCTCTGGTGGTCGTCCCTCTAGCTCCCAAAGCCCATACCTCTGGAATTTCTTCCCTGAACCTCCACCTCTCTTGTTTGAAGATACTCCTTAAAACTTACTTCTTTTGTCAACTTCCCAAACGTCCCTCTGTGTAACTTGTCACTCAAAATCAAATTTTGTTTGATAATGCTCCTGGGATATGTTTTACTATGTTAAAAGATACTGTAGAAAAAGCAAGTAGCTTACAACAGTATCTTTGCAATTAAATTTTTAATCTTGGAGACTTCAGTTCAGCCCTGGATTGGTCCTCACAGTATTTCTTAATTCTATGCTACTTCAATTTAAAATTTCAAAAGCGTTCCGCCTTTCCCAGTCTCTAAGCATTTAAAATGCTTCCTATCACAAAATAATTTACTGCATATATCCAAGCAAGTTCAGAGTTTGTTACAATTCTAATCAAGCAGATTGCACCCTGAAATTATTAATAATTCTGTCTACCTATATGCTGTAACGCCAATTGTTACAAAGCAAGCACCAAGAATTAACATCAATAGAACTATTTCTAAGCAATGGGTAAGATTCAAAAGATCAAACTGTGCCACAACAATTAAGTATTTTCCAAATTGGTCTCTTTCCCAATGTAACAAAATTCACAAGACAGTGTACATTGTTACATTAACAAAATAGAAACAATCAATGCTTGTCTAATATTAGACATTTTCTCAACTTACTACATGTCCTTCCTCCTCACTACAATGAACTCTAAACCTCTGTGTCACGGACTACTCACCTAATTCTTTCCAGCAAAGTATCACCCACCAAGGACTTTCCTGTTCATACTACCTGTAAATATTTATAACACAGGGCTTATCATCCCTAATCACAAATAAAATTACCTTCTATTTAAGTTGCTCTGCATGATGGATTTATGTTTCCCAAACAGCAAAGAACTCTGTCATGGGTATTAAACTTGATCAGAATAATTTTCAAGCTAATATAAAACTTAAGTTTCAATGAGAATGAAGAACTGTAAAATAAGTTATTTACTTGCTATACTGCACAAGGATCTCAGATGACAAGTGACAACCATGCTATAGAAAATAGATTGTCTAAAAGATCCGAGAAGTACAAGATCTAAAAACTTAGGAAAAAAGCAAGGCTTTCCCTGTAAGACAGTGCTCAGACAACAGCAGTTTGAATTCCATTTTTTACTAGGTGCAGATTTTCTTGGACGGAGTTATAGCATTTTTTTTAATAAAAGGACTTCAAAGTCATACAATTTAAAGTTGTTCAAAAAATTATTTCATAATATTATTGATCATGCTGTGGATTGTGGCTTGGAAATAATAAGCAGCAGCTATCAGTAACCAAGGTGAGCACCAGATTCTAAACAGAAGTTTGTAGGGTCTGTTGTCCACTTGGAAACAGAAGACCGCAGGGGTGTTGGAGAGAAACCAGAGTCAGAGTGAAGAACTTGTATCCTAAACTGAACCAGGAACCAAGAGCCACTCCAATGACTGCAGAGTTTCTAGCTGGTTTCAGAAGTATAACTTTATAATTTAAGCTTCCTGAGTTAACATACTAGGCTGTCTCCTGTTGCCTGAAAGGTAGAACTTTAGAGTTTAACAACCAAATAGATTTTGGGATGTGAATTTTAATTGTAATGTAGAACTTGCAAGTATCACTGTGCTAATTGATGACATTTGTAAATGACAGCAGAAGTGTTTATGGAAATGTCACATTATGGCAGTATAGCTAGCTTTAGATACTTTCTAATCAACCACTGGAGCAGTTGGAACTTGAACCCAGGTCTTCTGGCCTAGAGTTTGGGACACTACTGCTGTGCCATAACAGCCCTGAATAGCTGCCTTTAGAATTTTTTTTAATGAAAAGTTGTGCACCTTCATGAAAATAGTCTAAATATTCTCAAATCAGCCTGTTCAGATATTTGATTACACACCTCTGGAACAGGTGGGACTTGAACCCAAGTCTCCTAGCCCAGAGGTAAGGACACTACCTCTACACCACAAGAACCCTTAAAGATTTAAGTTGCCATTGTCCTATCAGAGCATACAGTAGCACTTGTATTAGAGAGGCAATTGGAGGTGGTTTAGCCTGAGGGTCACCACACCCCAGGCAAAGGGAGAGGCTGAGAAATCTTTCATGGTAATCTCAAACTGTGCAAAATAGCCTGCTTAGATTTTTTTTTATATCAACCTGTTCAGAGATGTTATTATACATTTCTGGAGCCAGAGGGACTTGAACCTAGGACTTCTGTCTCAGAGGGAGACATTACCATTGCACCACAAGAACCCTTAAAAGTTTAAGTTGCCATAGTCCTATCAGAGCATAGAGCTCCACTTGCATTAGACAGATAATTGATAGTGGTTTAACCTGAACGTCACCACACCTTAGGTGAGAGGGAGTGTCTTTCATGATAACCTCCGCCAGTACAAAATAGACAAATTAGACAAATTAGACAATTCATGAACTGCCTTAACCAATTTAAAGGAATTACATTGGTCCAAGTCCTATATGAAGTATACTGCAGCACAGTTTCAACCATACAAAGCTGCATGAGTGACAAAACACATAGGCAGCAACCTGATGGTAACAATCAATAAGTTAACAGGATGCCAAGTGGTTAATGTGGAAGGCCTTCATTTCTAATGTTATAAACCACAGAAACTGTGACTTTATACATATTCAACCTTATAAGTGACAGAGTTAGGCACATGTTATGGATGAAAACAAATGTTGCCAAGTGGCAGAGAGGAGATAACTATGTTCGAGTAGTGATGTAGTGATTGGAACGAGGTCAGCCAGGTGGATTGTGTTGAGTATGAAACCCCTGATTGGGGCTGCTAACCTGAGCCAATTGTGAACCCTGGCTGACAGAAGTAAACAGAATTGTCAGGGGTTCTGTTCACTCTCGGGACTGAGCTGTCTTGTCAGAGTCCACGTACTGTGCATGTATAAATAAAGGGTGACATGAGTATGGGATACCGGTCTCTGTGCAGTTATTTCGAGTAGTAACAATTTATTGACAAAAAAGTTGTTTTTAATATCTGCATAATGAACAGGATGGGTAGGACTTACAAAGAACTGAAATCCTGGGAGAAGAATAACATTGATTGTAGGGAAAAGCAGTATTAATTTTGAATCCAACAGCAAGCCCAAAGAGAGGGAGATATTTGGATGATTATATTTGAAGCTTAGGAAATACAAGAATTATTTAAGGATGCAAAACATCTTTAAAAAGGATACGTACACATCTTAAAAGGCAGTTGAGATGGCTGTGAAAAGACCTACGGGATCCTGGGCTTTATATACAGATAAACAGAATAAAACGTAAGGTGGTCATAAAATACTGGTTAGGCCATGCTCAACAATTTTGTCCAATTCCAGGTTTGCAACTTTAGGAAGGAGTAAGATGCTGGAGAGGATACAGAGGGATTTACTAGAATGCTAGAAGGAGTGAAGGACTTAAGTTTCATCCAGTATTCTGAGAAGCCAGAAGTGCTTTTCTTCGAGCAGAGAAGATGAAAGGGAAATTTAGCAGAGGTGTTCAAAATCAGCAAGGATTTAACACTATGAATAGACAGCAATTGTTTTCAGTGACAGAAAAGGTCAGTAATCAGAATACAAACTTAAGACAGAGATAACAAGGTGTAGAGCTGGATGAACACAGCAGGCCAAGCAACATCAGAGGAGCAGGAAGGCTGATGTTTCAGGCCTAGAAGTAAGCCCGAAACATCAGCCTTCCTGCTCCTCTGATGCTGCTGGGCCTGCTGTGTTCATCTAGCTCTACACCTTGTTATCTCAGATTCTCCAGCATCTGCAGTTCCTGCTATCTCTGAAACAAACTTAAGGCAACTAGCAAAAGACTGGTGGAAGAAGGTTAATTTTGTTGATGCAGCAAATTATGATGATCTGGATTGAACTGTCAGAAACCAAGTGAACAATAACACACAACACAGAATTTTGGGTAAAAGATCAAACAGTGGTAATGTCACTGGATGACTAATTCACAATAATCAAATCTTACTATCACAACTTTGGACTTTGAATGGAATTAATGAATCTGGAATTAAAAGCTAGTTTCAATAACGGTGACCATGAAATACTTGCCAATTGTTGTAAAAATCCATAAGGTTCAGTAATTTTCTTTAATTAAGAAAACCTGCTATTCCTACCTGGTCTGCCCTGCATGTGACTCCAGACCCATAGCAACATGAGTGACTCTTAACTGCCCTCTGAAATGGACAAGCCATTCAGTTACATCAAATCAATACAAGATCTAAAAAGAATGAAACTTGATGAATCACTCAGCATTGACCTATGGCAACCTAGCCCTATTGACCCTGCTAAATTTTCCTCATAAACACCTTTAAACTTCTGCCAAAATTGGTACACCTGTTGCACGCAATAGTCACACAAGTCTGACACAGTCAAACTCATCAAATCACACCTTACATTGACTCCAGAGTACATGAAGTCTCATGGCTTCAGGTAAAACATGGACAAGGAAACCTCCTGCTAATCACCACTTACCACTCACCCTTCCATCCCTAGCTGGTCACTTAGCACTTCTCTGTTGCGCATCAACTGGGAGTTGCATTTAAGGGTAGTGAGGACATTGAACGTACACTGCATGGGGAACTAAATGCCCAGCAGAAAGGCAGTGTCACAGCAGCACCACTACCGAAAGGACATGGCTGCCAGACTGGTTCTGCAGCAGGTGGTAAGGTAACCAACTAAGAGGGGAAAAAACTAGATGACCTCATCCTCACAAATATACCTGTTACAGCTGCATCTGTCTACTGCACAGTCCTTGTGGAGACAAGTACCATTTTCATTTTGAGTATTCCTCTGTTCTGTTGTGTGGCAATACCATCTAGCTAAATGGGATAGATTTCAAACAGATCAAGCAATTCAAAACCAGGTATTCAAGCATGCCAGGAGCAGCACCAGGCATGTCCAAAAATGAGGCAACAATCTGGCAAGGCTACAACATAGGAATACCTACATGACAAACAGCAGAAGTAGCATGTGATGAGAAACAAATCAATCAGATCCAAGTCCTGCCACATAAAATCGCACATAGCTGTGCACAAAACAAACAACTATAGGTGGTTGGCTCCACAAATATCCCATCCAGTGCAAAAGACAAGGCTTAAGCATTTGCATCTCTTATTAGTCAGAAATGCTGATTAGATCATCTACTGTGCCATCCGCCTGAGGTCGCTAGCATCAGAGACAATGATCCTCAGCTTTTTAGCCATTTTCTGATTTCACCTGAGTAAATTGAAAGCACTGGACTACTGCAAAAGCTTCAACATTCCAGCACCTGTATTCAATGGACCAAAGGGCCTTTTTCTGTGCAGTAGACCTCTATGACTTTATTATAAGAATCATCCTTCAGAACTACCTGCAACCCTAGCCAAGCTGTTCGGTGCAACTTGAACACTGCCAACTGAAAAGGCATGTCCTATCTTCAAGATGCAGGACAAATTGAACCTGGCCAATTATGACTCCATTAGTCTACCTCACTCGTCAACAAGTGATGGAAGATGCAGTCAACAGTGCTATCAAGCAGCACTTATTCAGCAAAATCTGCTCACCGATGCAGTTCTGTGCCAAGGCTACTCAGCTCCAGACCTCATTATAGACTTGGTACAAACTCAGACAAAAGATCTGAACTTAAGATGTGAGGTGAAAGCGATTGCCACTGACATCAACGCAGCATTCAACTGTATGGCATCAAGGACCCCTGGCAAAACAGAACTTAATGGGAGTCAGAAGGGAACTCTCCACTAATTGGAGTTGCACCTATTAAAAAGGATAATGATTGTGGATGTTGGTCATGATTCATCTCAGACTTGGTGCAGGTGCTCCTCTGTGTAGTGTCCTTGACTCAAACATTTTCAGCTGTTTCATAATTAGCCTCCTTCCATCATGACACTGGAAGTCAGGAAGTTTGCTGCTGACTGAAGAATATTCAGCACTAGTCATGACAGTTCAGATAAAGAAACTGTCCATGTCCAAGTGCAGCAAGACCTGGATAATACCCAATCTAGGACTGATAAGCAGCATTCACGGCACATAAGTGCCAGACAATGACCATCTTCAATCAGAGAATCTAATCATCTCCCCTTACACGTGGACTGCATTGGTTCAAAAATAAAAAATGGCTGACCACCACCAACAATGACAATTAGGGATGGGCAATACTGGCCTAGCCATGACACTTGTATCCCAGGAATAAACAAAAAAAATTTGTTGGTTGAGAGCACAAGAGAAAGATTTCCGATTGTTTTTTAAAAACAACAACCAAAAGATATGAACAATGATAGTGCCACTGCCACTGTAATACCAGGAGGGATTTTGCAAATTACCTCTGTCAACTTGACCAAGGGACAAAGGCTTTCTTAAAATATAGGAATTAGCTGACAATTCAAAGTAATTCATCTGTGTTTGAGACATTCCAGTTTTTTGTCTACACCTGACACAATCTAAATCTACGTCAATCATTAGTCTGAGAAACCTGGACCTACATTTTCATGATATTTATGGAAAGCAGCACATCAAGACTTTATCAGGGCTAACTTTTCAATGACATTTTACTATAGCAATAAAAGTGCAATAAAATCAGTAAAGCATTGAGCAAGCAACACTCAAGTTATGTCTCATTCAGACAAATGTAATTAACAAATTATTTACCACTTTATTGTCGGCAAGCATTGGGACTTTCTGAAGGGTCTAGGCCCGAAACGTCAGCCTTCCTGCTCCTCTGATGCTGCTTGGCCTGCTGTGTTCATCCAGCTCTACACCTTGCTATCTCTATTGGGACTTACCTCCTCGTTTATGTATTTTGGCTACTTGCAGAAACCTTAAGGCTGTAGTCAACCTTTACAATAGTCCAACTCCGTTACATATGCCACAGAATGTTTCAACTTGAAAACTGATCAAATGATCTTATTGATGCATAAGTTGCTTCAGGAGAATAACAACGCAAAATGCAAAACATGAAATAATTTCTGAAAACTGACAAGTATTTTCAGGAAATGAAATGGAACAAAGTAATCACAATTAAAGAGCCATTTTCATATCCTGGAATGCTCTTTTTTGCACAATAAAAATACCTCCTGAATTTCTGAAAACCAAGACATTTCACAATTCCAAGTTAGGTTTCTACCTTTGAACAGTATGACTTTACTTAATGCAACATGATCACAAAACACACCACTCCCTCGTGCATTACCTTCTTATATATAGTCAAGAGGTCAGTGTTTCTAATCAGGGGATTAAAATCAAATCAGCAGTAAAGTGCGATGAAACCAAAGACTCCCAGCAGGGCATCTGCTGGAATTTAAACTCAACTAATAAAATCTGGAAAGAATTTTTCCAAATGGCAGCACCGGCATGGCAGGTAGCTTTCGGGCTCCTAAGCTTGTCCACTCCAGGTCGACAGCATTCTTTTTTCTCTCTCTCCTTTTCATTCTTTTTCTTTTCTTCATCTTCAAGGCTGGAATGGTGCTGGAAGGGCAGTGACCACAGCATTGGTGGCATGGATCAAAACTTCTGGAGGTAGCGGCAGCGCCCAGAGAGGGAACTCCTGGCTGCAATATGCCCAGAGCCTGGATTCTTGGTGGTGTCAGCAGTGGAGTCCAGAGCAGGGACTCCTGGCTGCAGCTGGCCCAGATCAAAGACTCTTGGTGATGTCAGTGAGGTGGTGAAAGCAGCAAAGCCGGGGTCTCCTGGGACATCAGGGACAAAAACAGAAGTTGCTGGAAAAGCTCAGCAGGTCTGGCAGCATCTGTGAAGAAAAAATCAGAGTTAACATTTTGGGTCTGGTGACCCTTCCTGGGACATCAATGTTTTCATTGTTGTACCTGGAGCAGGGATTCCTCGAGGCCTGGAACATCTTGCAGAGACCTTGCCGATGCCCTGGAGCCTGCTTGAGACCCAATCTGAACAGAAGACAAACTCTTTTTAAGTAATTCCCTTTTGTAACTCAAAATGGTACCAGATTGTAGTGACAAAACACTTTACACTGTATCTTCCTCGATATATGTGACAATAAAATCATTCATTCATATTCTTAGAAAGCTGGTATGTTCACAAATGCCCTTTAGGGAAGGAAATCAACCATCCGTACCTGATCTACCCCACATACAACTCCAGATCCACAGGAATATGGTTATCTCTGAACTATTCTCCGAAAATGAACTGCAATCCATCCATTCAAAGGCAATTAGGATGGCAATAAAACCTAAGCTTGTCAGTGATGCACATATCCCATAGAAGAATTTTTTAAAAATGCACTAAAAATAGGGAGGCGATGGCCTAGTGGTATCGCTAAACTATTAATCTAGAAACTCAGCGAATATTCTGGGCACCTGGGTTCAAACCTGGCAGGTGAAGGAATTTCAATTACATTTTTAAACATCTGGGATTAAGAATTAACTGAAGATCATGAAATCATTGTCGACTGTTGGAAAAACTCATCTGACTCACTTATGTCCTTCAGGGAAGAAATCTCCCATCCTCACCTGGTCTGGCCTACATAACTCCAGACCCACAGCAATATGATTGACTCTCCACTGCTCTCCGAAATGGCCTAGCAAGCCACTCAGTTGTATCAATCGCTACAAAGTTTCAAGAAAGAACTGAAACGTTAACCTAAGCACTGGAAAAGACAATGGCAGAAACAGCTGTCATCACTGCAAACTCCTTCTTACGAACAGCTGGAGACTAGTGCCAAAATTGGGAGAGCTAGCTCACTGACTAGTCAAGCAACAGCCTGAGACTGTCACACTCTCAGAATCATACCTCATAGAAAATGTCCCAGACATCACCATCCAATCCCTGAATTTCTCTTGTCCCATGGCAGGATAGACCCAGCAGAGGCAGCAGCACAATGGTATACAGTCAGGAAGGAGCTGCCCTTGGAGTCCTTAACATTGACTTCAGACGCCATGAAGTCTCATGGCTTCAAGTTAAACATAGGCAAGAAAACCTTGGCTGAGGAATCGTTTATCCTCCATGTTGAGAAACACTTGGAGAAAGCTCGGAGGATGGCAAGGAAGCAAAATGTACTTTGGGTGAGGGATTTCAGTGTCCATGACCAACAATGGCTCGCCAGCAGCACTACTGATTGAGCTGGTTGGGCCCTAAAGGACACAGCTGCTAGACTGGGTCTGCAGCAAGTGGTAAGGGAACCAATAAGACGGAAAACCATACTTGACCTCATCCTTACCAATCTGCTTGCTTCTGGCCATGAAAATCTTTACTGTGGAGAAAGAAATGTAGGCTAGAAAATTCAGGGAAGTAAATATTGATGTTTTGAAAATAGTTCATTTTACAGAAGAGGAAGAGCTGGAGGTCTTAGTAAGCATCAAGTTGGATAAATTTCCAGGATCTGATCAAACGTATCCCAGGATGTTGTGGGAAGTTACGGAGGAAATTACAGGGCCCCTAGCAGAAATATCTGTATCGTCTATAACCGTGGGTGAAGTGTCTGATGAGTGGAGAGTGCCTAATGTTGTGCCTTTATTTAAGAAAGGTTGAGAGGAGAAGCCTGGGAACTATAGACCTGTGAGTCTGACATCGGTGATGAGTAAGTTGTCAGAGGTGATTCTGAAAGATATGGTTTACATGCATTTGGTGAGGCAAGGAATGATTACTTTAGTAAAGCTTTTGTTAAGGTTCCTCATGGTAGACTAATGAGTAAAGTTAGATCACATGGGATTCAGGGTGAGTTTGCCAATTGGATACTAAATAGGCTTTACAGAAGGATATAGAGGGTGGTGGTGGAGGGTTGTTTCTTGGACTGGAGGCCTGTGACCTGTGGTGTTCCACAGCGATCTGTACTAGGTGCACTTTTGTTTGTCATTTATACAAATGATTTGGATGAGAATACATGAGATACGGTTAGTGAGTTTGCAGATGACACCAAAATTATGGTTACAATGGACAGTGAAGAAGTTATCTCTGATGACAGAGATCTTGATCAATTGGATCAATGGGCTGAGTGGCAGGTGGAGTTTAATTTGGATAAATGCGAGGTATTGCATTTTGTTAAAAGAACAAAGACAGGACTTATACATTTGATGGCAGGGCCCTGGGTCGTGTTGTAGAACAGACAGACGTAGAGGTTCAGATACATAATTCTTTGAAATTTGCGTCACAGGTACACAGAGTGGTTAAGAGGACATTTAGCACACTTGCCTTCACTGTGCAGACTGTTTGAATATGGGAGTTGGGATGTCATGTTGAAGTACATAGGACATTGATGAGGCCCCTTCTGGAGTACTGTGTGCAGTTCTGGTTGCCTTGTTATAGGAAGGATATTATTGTAGACTGGAGAGGGTTCAGAGAAGATTTACCAGAATGTTGTCGGGAATGGAGGGTTTGAGTTATAAAAACAGGCTGGGACCTTTTTCACTGGAGCTTAAGAGATTAAGGGATGACCTTATAGAGGTTTTTAAAATCATAAGGGGCATAGATAAGGTGAATAGAAAAGGTCTTTTCCTTAAGGTGGGGGAGTTCAAAACCATGGGGCATAGTTTTAAGGTGAGAGGAGAAAGATTTGAAAAAGACATCAGGGGCAACTATTTTACACAGAGATTGAATTGTGTGTGTAGTGAACAGCTCGAGGAAGTTGAGGATGCAGATACAGTTACAACGTCTAAAAGACATTTGGATAAGTATGTGAATAGGAAAGATTTGAAGGGATATGGGCCAAATGCAGGCAGGTGGGACAAGTTTCATCTGGTAATGGTCAGCACGGACTGGTTGGACCAAAGAATCTGCTCCCATCCTGTATAACTCTTTGAATCACCAAGAGTGACCAGTGCACAATCCTTGTAAAAACAAAATCCCACCTCCACATTGAGAATACCCTCCACTGTGTTGTATGGCACTATCACCATGCTAAATAGGACAGACTTTGAACAGATCTAACAACTCAAGACTGGGCATCCATGAGGCACTGTGGGTCATCAACAACAGAATTATAGTCGAGCACAATCTGCAACCTCATGGCCCAGCATATCACCCACTCAACCACTGCCATCAATTCAGGGGATCAACACTGGTTCAATGGAGAGCGCAGGAGGGAATGCCAAGAGCAGCACCAGACATACTTAAAACTGAAGCGTCAATCAGGAGTACTTGCATGCCAAGCAGCAGAAACAGTTAATGGAGCTCACAACCATGGGAACAGACAGAAGCTCTGCAGTCCTGCCACATCTAGTCGTGAATGGTGGTGGACAAGTAAACAACTCACTGGAGGAGGAGGATCCAAAAATATCTTCATCCTCAATTAGAGAAGAGACCAACACTTAACTGCAAAACATAAAGCTGAATCATTCGCACAATCTTCAGCCAGAAATAGCAAGTGGATGATCCAGCTCAGCCTCCTCCAATGGTCCCCAGCATCACTGATGCCAATTTTCTGCCAATTCAACTCACTCCACATGATATCAAGAAATGTTTGAGGGACTGGATACTGCAAAGGCTATGGGCCCTGACAACATTCCAGCAATAGTACGGAAGTCCCGTGTCACTCCCCTAAGCCAAGCTCTTCCAGCACGGTTATAACACTGGCATATACCTGACAACGTGGAAAATTGCCCAAGTATGACCTGTACACAAAAGGCAGGATAATTATTCCCCCATCAGTCTACTCTCAATCATTAGCAAAGTATTGGAGAAAGTCATCAACAGTGCTATCAAGCAACATTTTCTTAGCAATAATTGGCTCAATGATGTTCAGTTTGGGTTCTGCCAGGGCCACTCACCTCCTGATCTCATTACAGCCTTGGTTCAAACATGGAAAAGGTTGTTAATTCAAGAGGTGAGGTGAGAATGGCAGGCCTTGACATCAAAGCTGCATTCAACCACGTGTGGCATCAAGGACCCTTAGCTAAACTGGAATCAACGGGTATCGGGGGCAAATTCACTTGGAGCCATATCTGGCACATAGGAAGACGGTTGAGGTTATTGAAGGTCAACTCTAATATCTGCAAGAGTTCCTCAGGATAGTAAGCTACACCCAACCATCTTCAGCTGCTTTATCATAACTTTTCCTCCATCTTAAGGTCAGAATGTTTGCTAATGATTGCACAATGTTCAGCACCATTCACAACTCCTCAGATAAAGAAACTGTCCATTTTCAAATGCTACAAGATCTGAATAATATCCAGGCTTGGGCTGACAAGTGGCAACTAATATTCATGTCACACAAATGCCAGACAATGACCATCTCCAATAAGAGACAATATAATCACCACCTCTTAACATTCAATGGTATGACCACCACTGAATCCCCCACTATCAACATCCTTGACCAGAAACTCAACTGGGCTCATCAGATAAAACACTGGCTACAACAGCAGGTCAGTGGCAAGGAATATAGTGGTGAGTAACTCACCTCCTCACTCCCCAAAGCCTGCCCTTCGTCTACAAGGCAAAAATCAGGAGTGTAATGGAACACTCCTCACTTGATTGGATGGGTGCAGCTCCAACAACACCCAAGAAGCTCGACACCATTCAGGATAAAGCAGGTCGCGAACCATTTTAACTCCCCCTCCCACTCCTTGGGTGACATGTCCATCCTGGGCCTCTTTCAGTGCCACAATGACACCACACGCAAACTGGAGGAGCAACACCTCATATTCTGCCTCAGGAGCCTACAGCCCAATGAGTAAACATGGAATTCACCAGTTTTAAAATCTCCCCACCCCTGGCCTCATCCCATGTCCAACCCTCCCTCTCATCCCCGCCTCCTCGACCTGACACAACCTGTCCATCTTCTCTCCCACCTATCTGCCCCACCCAACCCACTGACCAATCCCCACCACTCCCTACCTGCACTCACCTGTCACCATCCCATCTACCGTCCCCAGGCCCACCCCTCCCTTCTCTATTTATTTCTGAGCTCCCTTCTCCAACCCCATTTCTGAAGGAGGGTCCGGACTCAAAACATCAACTTTCCTGCTCCTCTGATGCTGCCTGGCCTGCTGTGTTCCTCCAGCTCCACATTATATTGTCTCTGACTCCAGCATCTGCAGTTCTTGCTATCTCAGGATAAAGCATTCCGTTTGTCTGGCACCATATCCACAAACATCCACTCCTCTATCACCAATACTCAGTAGCAGCATTGTGTATTAGCTACAAGATGCCCTGCAGAAATTCACCAAAGATCCTTAGACAGCACCTTCCAAACCAAAGACCACTTCCATTTAGGAGGACAAGAGTAGCAGATACATGGAGTCATCAGCACTTCCAAGTTCCCCTCCAAGCCACTCACCATCATGACTTGGAAGTATATCACCATTCCTTCATTGTTGCTGAGTCAAAATCCTGGAATTTCCTCCCCAAGGGTATTGTGGGTCATCTTACAGCATATGGACTGCAGCGATTCAATAAGGCAGCTCACCACCACCTTCTCAAGGGCAACTACAGCTGAGCAATAAAATGCTTGCCAGCCAGTGATGTCCACATTCCACAAGTGAAAAAAGCTAAGTTAGAACACTTGCAGAATCTTCACTCGTTCACACCCTTTGTGGAACTCTAAGTTTTCGGAGAATTTGGAAGACATGCCAACAAGGGCATTGATGTAATAAGGAAGTGAAAGTCATTAAATAGCAACTGTCAAACTCTCAAATAACAGGTGAACACATATCAAACAAATCGATTTTGCTCAAGATCAGAGAACTCTGCCAGCTTTCTTCCGCATTTGAAATTCTATTTGGCAGAATTGAAATTATGATCAATGCTGAAAAGGCAGACCTGTTCCATAAGAAAACTGTTGCTTAGAACAGTTCTTTAGTTCACTTTTGTTGATATTGGGGTCAATGTGAATTTCCATTTGGAAAGAAATAAAAATGCTAAAGTGCAACATTTATGCACTCATTTGTTAATGGAAATCCATGGTGAGTATATTTATGGAAAGAAACATTTGCCTTGTATAATCGACTACTGTTTTTACATTTTACATATTTTATTTGTCACTGCAAGTGGCCTTCAATAGATAACTTCTTTTACCTGTAGCTCAGTCTCATCATATTGGCTTTAGGCAAATTCTTACAGCAGATAGGTTCTGGGGTTCTGTATCATGGAGTTTTATCCATATGTTTCCCAAACTTTTCTCACCATTACCCATCTTGATTCTCAAAAGTTACCAAGACCCCAGGCCTCAGTGAGCAGAAGGAATCTGTGACTGCAGAAGTAAAGGTACCTGTGAGAGGAAGAGGGTGAGAGACTTGTAATAGCAGCAAGGAGAAAGCTATGGAATCCATGTGATTTTGAAGTAAAAGGCATCGAACTTTTCATTAGGCTTTTTTAGGACAGCATTCAGGCCTACAAAATCAGAAAGTTAGGCCATGCCGACCCTTTTTTTTTTAAAGAAAAAGAGAAGTTTAAAGAGGCCTCTTAGTTGTTAACACTTGGTTAGAGGTCCATAACAATCATTGCTGCATTGCAGCCTGCAACTCCAAAATTTTGTCTGGCAACCAACTGGAGTGAGTATACCATTCAATATGTTGGGTTTCACCATCACAGTGCTAAATGGGATAGATTTGGAATATATTTAGCAGCTCAAAACTGAGGTGCTGTCAGCCATCAATAGCAGAATTGTATTTAACCACAATTTTTAAACTCATAGGGGAACATGTTGGGCCATTCTACAATTACCACTGGGCTGAGAGATTATCCTTATTCAAAGAGGAGTACAGAAGAGTCTGCCTGCAGCAGGACCAAGCGTAGCCAAAAAGGCAGGCGTCAACATAGTGAAGCTGCAGCACAGGGCAACTTGCATGTATGCCAAAACAGCAGAAACAGTATTTAATTGGCACAGCTAAGTGATTCCCAGAACCTTGGGATCTGATCAAAGCTCTGTCGACCAACCACATCCAGTCACAAATGGTGGAGGATACTTAACAAGCAACAGGAGGAGGCAGCTCTACCAATATTTCTATTTTCAATTTTGGGGGAGCCCAGCAGATCAAAAAATGCAAAAGACAGGGCTGAGTATTTGCAACCTCTTCAGCCAGAACAATCAAGCAAATGATCCATTTCAACTTTCTCCCGAGGCCTTAGCTTTATAGATACCAGCCTGCGGACAATTCCATTGACTCCACATGATATGAAGAAATGCGTGAAGGAACTACATACTGCAAGGGCTATTAGCCAGGATAACATTCCAGGAATAGTGCTGAAGGCCTGCAGCTCAGGAACTAATGCTCTTAGCCAAGCTGTTTTAGTAGAGCTACAGCTACTGACACCTGCCTGGTACATGCAAAATTGCTCAGGTATGCCCCGTCCTCAAAAAGCAGAACAAATTCAAATTCAATCCAGCCAACTGCAGTATCATCAGCTTATTCTCAATCATCAATGACATGATGAAAGGCGAAGTTGACAGTGCTACAAATGGTACTCATACAGCAAAAAGCTGCTTGCTGAAGCTCAGTTTGAGTCCAACAGGGTCAACTCTTTTTCTGATGAAGGGTCTAGGCCCGAAACGTCAGCCTCTCTGCTCCTATGATGCTGCTTGGCCTGCTGTGTTCATCCAGCCCTGCACCTTGTTGTCTCGGATTCTCCAGCATCTGCAGTTCCTACCATCTCAGCTCCTGGCCTAATTGGAGCATTGGACTAAAGAGCTGAACTCAAAACTGAAGTCAATGGGAATCGAGAAGATTGCTGCAGAAGCTCTTCGGGTTCCTGTTTCAGGTTCAGTCATTTACAGTAGTTTTATCAATGAAGTTTCTTCCGTCATAAAATGTTTGCTGATGGAAGCAAAATGTTCAGAACCATTTAGATATCGAAGGATCTGTGCCCAAATACAAACAGATCTGGACAACATTTGGCTTTGGACTGATGATTAGCAAGCAACATTTGTGCCAGACAATGATCACCTCCAACAAGGGAGAATCTAGTCATGTCCCCTTGTCATTCAGGGACATTAGAATTACAGAATCCTCCACTATAAACATCCATTGACATGAAACAAATTAGTCATATAAATACAGTGACTAATGGAGCAGGCCAGAGGCTGGGAATTCTGGGGCAAGTCACTCATCTTTTGCCTTCCCTAAGCTGATTTGCCATCTATAAGGCCCAAGTTAGGAATCTGCTAGAATACATGCCTGGACAAGTTCAGCTTCAATAACACTCCGAATGCTTGACACCATCCAGAAAAAAGCAGCCCGTTCTGATCAGCACCCATCTGCCAACTAAAACACTGAGTCCCTTCACTACTGACTTTCAGTGGCAGCAATAAATATCGTATATAAGATGCACTGTAGCAACTCACCAAGGCTTGTTTGGATCGGATTGTTAAAGAGTGACTTCTACCACCTACAGGGGGCAGCAGATGCATACGAACACATCACTGCAAGTTCAACTCAAAACACACAGGATTTTTACTTGGACCAATTTAGTTCCTTCCACTGCTGCAGGGTCAAAATTCTGAAACTCCCTCCTGAACAGCACTGTCGTGTACCTGCATCAGATGGTCTAGAATGGTTCAAAAGAGTGGCAACTAAGAATGGCCAATGGCAACACCCAAATCCTGTGAAAGAATTCTTTAAAGTGCAGTGATCAGGAAATTATTTTTTTCTCTTTGTAACACAGATTGCTAACTTCTGGCTAAACAATTTAAGCTTCCAGTGCCAGATTAAAAAGTATGAAATGGGAGGATTTTAAATTACGGAATAACTCCACACTGCAATTCTCGGTATAGTTAATTGTAATCCTGCTGTTATAATCAGATTTCGTGGGCTGCCAAGACTATGTGCTCCATAGGTCTAGACAGATTCCTTGCAGCCAGAAGAAACCTTAAGCCTTCACCCTTGGTGAAGTTGGACCTCAAGTTTCCTAACGCCCTCCTGTATCCTTTCCTCTTCTCCTCTAATTCAATCGGGTATTCGCAATCCATTTTGAATTCCTAATTGTTGTGCTGGATTCAGCCCACTCTCTCTATAAAGACAAAACATAATATAGCTAATGCATAATATTTTCATTCAAAAGTTTTCAAACAACCTTGTTTAACTTATTTACTTCACACAATTATATACAGATCTGAGCTAACTAATTCTTGCTATTTGAATGACTGGCTCTGAGTAATGGATCAGAAAACTGGCTCAGCTAATTTAACAGGCCTTAAATAAAAATTGTCAACATTAATACTTAAAAAAAGTGGGGAGGGAGGGGTGGGGAGGAGGAGGGACAAAGCAATTTTTTTAAAAAATCCTGATTTGCATCATTTCAACACAGCATGTCTAACTGAAACAAAACTGGTTGCTCCACCATCCAACAAAAGGGAAAAGCAACAAGGAAACTGTACACCCACCATGATTTCTGCAATTGGCAAATTTTCAGTATTTAAAAACAGCAGTGCAATTTATAAAATATTTTGCTAATAACAGTAAATTAGACCACCCAGTGATTTCCATATAAACATCTGCCAGCTCATTTCTGCCTGTCTATGCCATAGTGAGATTTGGATAAAAATAATTTTGTTGCCAAAGTTTACTTAACACTGCATGATCACTAGAGGTTACTGAATTACAAAAATGTAGTACCTACAAATTTCAGTAATGTGTACAGTTATGACTCTAGACAAAACTTGCATGTCTGTGTTCTTAACAGTGAAGAGGAAATCAGAATGTCGTTCCTAGTAATATATTCCTCTTGGGCTCCTCGCATGTGGTTTACAGATTATTTCCTTTGCAGTAACCATCGTAGCTAGAAGCTATATCAAAGACTCATTCTTTTACAAAAAATAAACAGTTGAAAGCAATCAATAAAATTTATTGGATGCTTGGCAGTTTTTTCCAATTTGCTAAGAAGTTATAAAAGTTACAAAATGTTCTGAGATTCTGTTAAATGGCGTTGGGGAGGAAATACGCGAAACTGCAGTGAGATGCCAACAAACCTACTGAGGTCCAACAATTTGACCACAGGGTTTATGAAAAATGCGCTCCAAGTGCAAGGCCTACTGTACTTGGATTTTGGCTTTTTCTACCTAATGCGACAATAGGAACTCAGGTTTTGAGACTCTAAGGAGAATTAACAAACAGGTTTACGGCCGCCATTAAACAAACAAGCTTTAGGTACAGTAACACTACTTTCATTAATTTCCAATAAAATAACAGACAAAGGAATTTGATGAAACATGTTGACTGTTCACACAGTAATATTCACATCAGTTCAATCCCAGTTCAGGCTGTGGGTGATGGGCCAGATTTTCTGGGGCCCTTTCCTCCCCCTTCCCCCCCAAAGAAGAGAGCTGCACACTTCTGAGAGGAGATTCTTTTCAGGATTCTCTTAGAAATATGAAGTCATACTTCCATTCTGACAGTTTTTTCATAGCACAGAACTGTGAGGGGAAGGCAATCCACTTCCCCTTTTCACAACAGGTAGTTTTCTGTATTCTGAAATTTAAAGATCCTGGTAGCTATTTTGACAGCTGCTATCAAAGGTTAAGCATGATATCAGGGTGCTGGGAGGGTAGCGTAATTGAGTGCTAGGTAACGAGAGTGACAGCTGAGGAGAGGATAAGATGCCAAGTGGTAGTATACCAGATAGGTAGGAGCTAGTACTAATATGGTGACAGGTGAGTAGGGTGGTAACTGAGGCGGGGATAGGGTGCCAGGAGGGCGGGAAGCCATGAGAATGTGTTTGGGTGTCAGGATACAAGGGAGTCATGTAAGTAATGCAGTGTTTATGGAAGGTCAGGTGGACAGGAAAAATTGGGTGACACGTGCATGCTGGGGATGGGGGGACGGTGGGGTACACATGAAATTGGGTAGTTGAAGATCCAGCGGAGCTGGTGGCAGGAGAAGTTTTCGGCACAAGTGAAGGAGGCTTTCAGGAGTCAGGTCAAGTCTGGCGGTGTGAGGAGAATGTTAGAGTAAGGAAAGTCATCAGAATCCTTGAAGTCTCTGATTTAAATGGAGACTTTAAGATGGTTACAAGCATAGGGGAATTGTCTAGCAGATAATTTAATTCCTGTCTGGCCAGATTATTCATATTCAGTACAAGTTTGTTCAGAGTAGATTTTAATAACTTCTAAAGAATCCTGTTGAGAGCAAGGTATTAAAGTTATAAACAATGTGCCTGCTCCCTGCCTTGGCTGTAGCACATGCTAATGATTGACAGCGATCTGCAATGCTTTTCTCCTCACTGTTGAATGATCTGATGAACCAAGTTTATTTTGAATTTTACATGGTTTTCGAAATTTAAATGCATGTACACTCGTCCAATGAATTCTTGCTAAGTGCATATTTTGACGGAAAAATCTATAAATTGAGACATTCTACATTGAACCTAAAATTGGCATGGACCAGTAAATCAGTAAGTCCAGGAATACAACAGGAAAAATGTTGGACATAGTCTCCTTCAGCATCTCTTTTTCTGAAGACTAAAGGAATCTCGGTATCCTAGTCAATGTGCTGCAAAATGCAAGTATGTAAGTACAATGAACAATTAGAAAAGCTCAGAATATTATCATTCGTTGTGAGGAGAGATGAGTACAGAAGTAGGGGACAGAAGTAGGGGAATTATGCTTCAGCTTTACAGCGCATTTATGAGACCCCATTTGAGCACTATGTACTGTATGCACTACGAAAAATACTGTATGCACTATGAAAAAAGCACTACATACTCCTTACTAAAAGAAGGATGTACATGTATGGAAGCAGTTCAGAGAAAGCTTACTGGACTAATAGCTAGAAATGATGGTAGCTTTTAAGGAATGAATGGACAGGCAGGCCTTGCATCTGCTCGCATTTAGAAGAGTGAGAAACAACATGATTGAAATATATAGAATCCTGAGGGATCTTGACAGGGTGCACCATGTAAAAGATGCTTCTTTTTATGAGCATATTAAAAATAAGTGGTCACCCATTTAAGACAGAAATAAGATTTTTTTTTTCTCACAGATTGCCAAGTGTCTTTGAAACTATCTTTCTCAAAATATAGTGGAAGCAAAGCCTTTGAATATTTTAAAGTAGAGGTAGATAGATTCTTGATAACCTAGATGGGAATACAGAGAAATCAAATTAGCCATGATCTTGTTGGAGCAACTCATTTCCTGCATCTGCGGTATTTTGAAATAGTAAAAGAAAGTGCTGGAAATACTCAGCTAGTCATACTGCATCTGTGGAAGGAGGAAACTTTTTTTCAGGTCACTGACCTGCCACTTGAACTGAAACTGCTGTATAAAGTAGCTAGTACCTGAAAAGGTTAACTGACAAGTTAAGCTCCAGTCACCAGGATCTAAAGCACTGATAGTGGGAGGAGCTACCAGCGTATGTTTGTTACCAGTTGTTGTTTCAGTGCCAAGCTCCATGTAGCTAAACTGTGATGCTTTCTTAGTCTTACTTACAGCCTAATGTCTCTCAAGGGATTCTTGGATAACTCAGATGTAACGTCATTAACTATTAATTACATATAATAAATTTATAAGAATGTTAGTACAAGGCTACCCAAAGCTTCTCAAAAGGTCTTGGCAGACGTTTTCTAGAAACAACTGCAGAAAATTTACCATTAGACACAATGCCAGAGGAAAAAAAGAACAGATAGAGAAAGAGAATGACTTGGTAGGTTAAAAAGAAGTTAATTAACGGAAGTGATTCCAGTATCACATAAGAGGAGGTACGAGCCGAAAGAAATTACAGAACAAAATCAGTCGATATTAGAATGGCATATAACCTTCAACCAAAAGCACACCTAATTATACAATGAAATGCACCCCAAAAGGAGAACAGTGCATCTTCCAAAATTAGCTGCTGGTGACAAACACTTCAGTAACTGACATAAAACCACTTGCGTCATTCATTAGGAAACATTAGTACTGCTGCCAATTCCTGTTCATAAGTTGAAGTTTTGCTCATGGCATTATTAGAAATCTTCTAACATACCAATCACGTCACACATTAAAATAAAGAGTGAATATATTATTTGTATCTTTACTTTTTATTTATGGTTTTAGTACTATATCAGAAGCGGTAGTGAAATTACTAAGGACGCATTCAGTCTTTCCAGCATTTCGTCCCACTGGCCATACCTCATGCCACTCAAAGGCCTGCCCCACAATGTCTGGCTATAGGGTGATAGGTCTGAAAATTATGCCCATGTGCAGCAATCAGGAATGGTTTTATTATCTTTAACCTTGCCAGCCAAGTTTTACTCAAGCTGACGGAAGGATTTCCACCAACAGATCAAGTGTAGCTCACTCAGTTTAGATCAGGGATTAAACATAGGATCTTGCAGGTTTTCATAAACACATTGAATGATACATAATGGCCTTTGCATACCATTCTGTAACATTTCTATCATGTAATGACAATACGATGCATTGATTAAGCAATCAATTTATCTGGAAACTTGTCAATCATTTCATGACAATTCTCCCTTATGAGCCAATAACTATTATAAATAATGACACACAAGTGCAAATAATATTTCACACATGAAAGAATCAATAAAAGATTTGACAATATAACTACATATTTCTGTATGAGTTGAATGATTGCAGATATCTCATTCAGCCAGAGTCAGCTTTTATTTATTTATTTTGATTCTTTGTCACTGGCAGATCAATATAAATCTTGCAGAATTGGGAATATTTATGTAGCCAGATCATATCATTACAGTATTGAACAATTTTACACAATTCAACAGAAGATTTAAATGATTTGACTCACTTGCCATGTATAGGCCAATTCTAACACCAGATGATCTATAAAAGTCAACACGGGCCTCTTGCTCAATCATATCAGACTTTGATAAGTTCTCTGAGTCATTCCCTGTCTCCTGCCACTAGCAGAATGTGAACAAATGCTGTTTCTCAGACTTTAAATTCAAATAATTTCACAGAAATCGATTACCTGTGTTGTTACTGATACCCAATCATGCTCTGATTACAGTTTCATTTCTGCTTTTTTGAGAGGTTCAAACATCATTTAATTCTAGTATAGAAGATTTGAGATATTCTCCAAAACACATTTTCAATAGTAGCAACAGAAGGGCTTCATAAGAATGAGTATTGATAAGCATTTTACACATTAAACCACCAGTGCTATCAGGATAATCAAGGATAGTTTTAATTTCATAGATAAACCATGAAGTCTTCAAACACCATTTTAAGGAACAAGAAAAACATTGTAAACAAATGGAGGACTAATAGCATTTCTTATTCTCAAGCAATAACACCTTTACAGATTACTGACATTTTCATGTCATTTTTCTAACTTTTTATTGTGAGAAATCTATTTTAAACAGAAGTTTTACTTTGGCTTTGATTTACTTCCAGCTATCTCTTCGGATTTACCACATAAAGATGCTTTGAAAAATGAAGGCATAATTTTAAGACAATGAAGTTATACCTTATGTATTTCTTCTTAACAGGGTTTCTTAAATGTCACTCATCCTAACTCAAGAGGTAATTGAGATGCAAAATTAAAATGAATCATGAAACCCTGTGGTCACTTTAGGTGTTCCAGTTGAAAATAAACTTTCACTTGTTGGGTGCGCGCAAGTGCAGGAAAATCTTGAAAATTTGAAACAACCAGAGAGTTTTGGAGTAAACACACTGGGATGATCCAAGGCTCATGTCACAAGAATTTCAAAATGTCTCTACTATGCTTCTGTTATCAGTACTTGTATCAGATTTCTGCATTTATCTAAACCAAACAGTTGCTCGAACAGCAGCTGATAAGCCTCCATGGTATGGTAGTTATAGTAATTAAATGTGGCAATAATAGAAACCTGTGGGAATTTATGAGCTGTATAGTTTACCTCTGCCCTGTTTTGTCCTATCAATAATGCTTTTTGTTACCTGCACAAGCTGCTTCTAGTCATCCAACAGAGCTCTGAAAGTCCTCACTCATTATCTATTAACTCACGAGTGACAGTTTTTTGGTTTATGCACATGACGTTTGCCAATTAGTTTTTAAAAATCCAGTTTGCTAAAAATCAGAGCAAAGCTCATTCCTGTATTCATCAAATATACATATTAACACTTTATAGCAAGGATCATTGGGCAGCAATTCAAATGGAAACACATTGCTGTTCCTCACTATCAGAATCTCTATTTGGCCCCCACTTCCCCAACACACTCTTGCAGCCCACATACTGTAGATACAATTATATCATCCTCATGCTGCATTGACTGGCTGCAAAATCTGGAACTTCCCTGGTCTGCAAAATTACCAATTGACCCAATAGAAAGTTTTCACTCAGATTTTAAAAATTTAATACAACAAAGCATTTTGTTTGGAAACTTATGTGATGGCTCAGTTTCTTTAAGCCTTCTGCATTATATCAAAATTTTCAGAGGAACCATCTGGTCGCAGAGCTACTAAAACATTTGCTTTGTGACATCAAACAATAAATTTTAATTACTGTATACATCAAATTGTACTTCCCCTTATCGTACATTTTAGATATATACTGTCAGTATTACAAAACACAGTCAAACAAAATACAATTGTTTCTGCAGGAACCATCCAACTCATTTAAATTTGAAAACTATAAAAATGAATCATGACAGTTCTTCAAACATGAATAATCTTGGGTTGTAATAATCTCGGGCTGCATCCACCAGAAAGCCTCAGATCTTCAACTGCGAGTTAAGTGACAAGTGAAAAACAACTACTTTACTATGGGTGAGCTGGATATGGGGTTGGGTGGGGCAGGGGTTTCAGCAAGGAGAAACAACATCAGTGCTATCTCTGGACACAAAGACAAGGAACCAAAAACAGCCTGAAATTGTACTACACTTTTAATGGAAGGAAACATTCCAAAGAGCTTCAGCTATGGTGGAATATCTACAGCAAGTTCCAATAAGCTTTTCCAAATTCAGAAACTTGAAATTAAATCTAAGCACCTTTTTTTAAATTGGTCCAGAATTGTGGTAGCTAATTCGGGGACATAATTGCACTATCCCCATGCAATTTGGATAAGATTCCCTTGGCTTTGGCACATACACAGTGTCAATCTTTGCAAAGTTGCTATCTGAGTTATAACCAGGTAGGGAGTTCCAGAATTTTGACCCAGTGATCATGGAACAGTGGTATGTTTCCAAATCAGAATGGGGCAGCGAAACTTAACAGATGATGAAATTTCCCTGTCCGTCATGTTTATTCTTATAGGCAGTAGGAGATTAG
>NW_025966333.1:40916-50000 GCF_021869965.1 Rhincodon typus
TTTGTTCTTAAGTACTTGAGTTTGCTCCACTATTTTAAACTATGGCTGATTATCTATCTCAAAGCGGTTTTCCCACACTACACAAATATCCCTTTGTGTCACTAGTACCTAGAAACCTATCAATCACCGTTTTGGGCACAGAATTCCAAGGATTCATCACCATCCGAGTGAAGAAATTTCTCATTTCGTTAAATATCTTATCCCTTATTTACAGAATGTCCCTCCAAGTTCTAGAGACCCCAGCCAGAGAAATCATCCTTTCTACGTGCACTGTGTTGAGTCTCTTTAAGAAATTTTTATGTCTCAGTGGGATTGCCTCTAATTCTTGGAAACCGTGGAGAATACAGATCCAGTTTCTTCAAGCTCTCTTCATAGGACACACCCACCATCCCAGGAATTAGTCTGGTGAACCACTGCTGCACTCTTTCCATAGCAAATATGTCACCCTCACGTTTTTCCCATCATCCTATAAATAGGCAATCAATCTAATACAGTGCAGTTTATCACACTGAACCCCTTACACTGGGTGATCAAGTATACGTTATCAAAGTGCAACGCCCTGTAATATTGCCTTTTGAGCAATAATTCAGACCCAATTTCAATCATTAGATAGATAGAAATAAACAAACAAGCTAATCTTTTGACAAAGTCCGCATTTTCATCAAGAAAACTGCTGTAATCTTGTTGTAAAATGACTCAACAAAATAAATGGAGCTGAATCAACTTAAAATAATGTTTACTGTGTAACACTATGATCACAACTATTAAAATTCATTGTGGTTTGTTTAGTCAGAATGCTAGAAAGAAATGAACAGCAGTCTACATCACAGTAAATAGAGAGAAATTGGTGCTATCGATGGAAGGGTGAGAACCAGGTCTCAAGTTTAAAGTAGAGATAACAAGGTATAGAGCTGGATGAACACAGCAGGCCAAGCAGCATCATAGGAGCAGGAAGGCTGACGTTTCGGGCCTAGACGCTTCATCAGAAAAAGGAATAAAAAGGTGACACAAGGAATAACATCTTTTTAAGTAAACAGTGAGTGGTTACAATTTGGAATACATTGTCTGAAAGAACAGTGGAGACTAAATCAATCATTACTTTGCAAAGAAAAATGGACAAACACCTGAAGGGAAAATAATTGCAAGGTCAGGGAAAGGGTTAGGGAGTGTGACCACTGAAACTTCTCCTGCAGAGAGTCAATACAGGCTCAATAGGATGAATGTCTTCCCCTGGTTTCGTGGCTTCACCCCATGATTTTGTCATATCGTGCAGGTACAGCCCTGGCAGGAAGTGTTTGATGAGCGCAGTGTTTCAAAATAACTGATAATGGGCAAGATTCGGTGACTTAACAAAAAAATAATTAATTTAACCTCTCTGCTCTGTTTAAATACATATGGGCAGTCCCTATTAATAGGCAGAATACGTCAATTCACAAAATAAAACTGTCCTCATACTTTACCAGCATTAATGTAACAAAATTAAAAAAAAACAGGAAAACCAATATCAAAGAGGCCTGTTGGCTTGTTGACGGTCCATTCACACGATTTTTTGATCTCTCTGCCTATAAATTCTGTGCCTGTGTGCTTTTCTTCACTTCATCTGATGAAGGAGCAGCACTTCAAAAGCTTACGATTTCGAATAAACCTGTTGAACTACAATTGGTGTTGTGTGACTTCTGACTCTATCACACTGAGACGTGTTATCAAGTTAATATAAACTTCAAAATATTTACATTTCCATATCTTTCTATTCTATGGCTCAGTCTCCCAGCAGATTCATATAGCAGGTGAACAGTGATGTGTTGGCTTCAGAACGACCATTTTGAAAGATCTAGAGACAACACAGTGTGGAGTGGGAGGAACACAGCAGGCATGGCAGCTTGACGTTTCAGGTCAGGACCCTTCTTCAGAAATAGGGAGGGGGAAGGGAGCTGGGAAATAAATACAGAGAGGAGGACTCGGGCTGGGGAAGGTAGGTGGGATGATGACACAACCTGACCATCTTCTCCACCTATCCGTCCTACCCTTTCTGCCGACTAATCCCCACTACCCCCTACCTGCATCCAACCTATCAATACCCCACCTACCTTTCCCCAGCTCCACCCATCCTCCCTCCCGCCTCCTTGATCTGGCGCAACCTGTTCATCCTCTCTCCCACCTATCCGCCCCACCCATCCCACTGACCAATCCCCACCACTCCCTACTTGCATTCACCAATCAAGTCAAGGAGGCGGAGATGGACAAGGGATGAGGCCAGGGGTGGGGAGATTTTAAAACTAGTGAATTCTTTGTTCAGGCCATCGGGCTGTAGGCTCCCAAAGCAGAATATGAGGTGTTGCTCCTCCAGGTTGCATGTGTTGTCATTGTGGCACTGCAGGCAGCCCAGGATGGACATGTCACCCAGGGAGTGGGATGGGGAGTTAAAATGATTGGCAACTGGAAGGTGAGATAACACGGCGTAGAGCTGGATGAACACAGCAGGTCAAGCAGCATCAGAGGAGCAGGAAGGCTGACATTTCGGGCCTAGACCCTTCTTCAGAAAAAGGGTCTAGAAGGAGGGTCTAGGCCTGAAACGTCAGCCTTCCTGCTCCTCTGATGCTGCTTGGCCTGCTATATTCATCCAGCTCTACAGTGTGTTATCTCAGATTCTCCAGCATCTGCAGTTCCTACTATCTCTCGGCAACTGGAAGGTGTTGTGGTTTGTCGTGTACAGAGCGCAGATGCTCAATGAAACGGTCCCCAAGTCTATGCTTGGTCTCATCGATGTAGAAGAGGCCACATCGGGAGCAGTGGATACAGTAGACCAAGTTGGAGGATGTACAGGTGAACCCCTGTTGGATATGAAAGGTTTGCTTTGGGCCTTGGATGGAGATGATGAGGCAGGTGTTTGGGCAGGTGTAGCACTTCCTGCGGTTGCAGGGAAAGATGCCGGGAGTGGTGGGGCAAGTCGGGAGTGTGGGGTTGACAAGGGAGTCATGGAGTGAGTGGTCCCTATGAAAGGCAGGTAGGGGTGGGGAAGGAAATGTCTCTTTGGTTGTGGGGTCGGACTGCAGGTGGCGTAACGATATACTGGATGCGAAGGTTGGTGGGGTGGTATGTGAAGACCAGGGGAATTCTGTCTCTATTTTTGTTGAGGGAAGGGGTTTGAGGGCAGAAATGTGGGAAGTGCAAGAGATGTGGTTGAGGGGGGATTCGTGGTCCTTGAAATAGGAGGACATCTGGGACTCCAGGGTGCTGACTCATTGGATGACTCCAGCATCTGCAGTTCTTGCAATCTCTATATTGAAAGAGATATGTTTATTTGGGATTCAAGCTAATACCCAATGAAGTCAGCCCATACTACTAGGGCTCAGTGGATTGGTGATTTTATCAAATAGTTGGAACTGCAATTATGGAATTCATAAAAATGCTAATGGATGTTCGAGACCTTCCAAGAAATAACACAGGAAGATAAATCCTGACCTTGTGCATAGCAACAGTGACTACAACTCAGAAATAGCTGATTAGCTGTGAAGCATTCAGGATGGCCAAAATGTGTGAACAGGCCCCAGCCCCATGAATCAAAGGCAAGTCCCTTCTTTGCCTAATTTATTGAATTATATCTTTATTCCTTGTTAAAGCTTTCCAAAATCTTAATACCACATGAATCAGCTATTGGTTCTAGCCAAATTTAAAGGGATTTTCAGTTTGATTTCCTGGTATCCTGGTAGTTCTAAGTAGTTCCTCAGCATTACAGTGTTAAACTGTGGTTTGATAGAACAAAGAACAAAGAACAAAGAAAATTACAGGACAGGAACAGGCCATTCGGCCCTCCAAGCCTGCCCGACATGCTGCCCATCACAACTAAAATTCCCTACCCTTCCGGGGACCATATCCATCTATTCCCATGCTATTCATGTATTTGTCAAGAGGCCCTTTAAACGTCACTCTAGTACCTGCTTCCACTACTACCCCCGGCAGCGAGTTCCAGGCACCCACCACCCTCTGAGTAAAAAAAAACTTGCCTCGTACATCACCTTTTAAACCTTGCCCTTCACGCCTTAAACCTAAGACCCCTGGTAACTGACTCTTCCACCCTGGGAAAAAGCTTCTGATTGTCCACTCTGTCCATGCCCTTCATAATCTTGTAGACCTCTCCCAGGTTGCCCCTCAACCTCCGTCGTTCCAGTGAGAACAACCCAAGTTTCTCCAACCTCTCCTCATAGCTAATGCCCTCCATATCAGGCAACATCCTGGTAAATTTTTTTTGTACCCTCTCCAAAGCCACCACATCCTTCTGGTAGTGTAGCGACCAGAATTGAACATACCATTCCAAATGCGGCCTAATTAAGGTTCTATAAAGCTGCAACATTACCTGTCAATTTTTAAAGTTAATGCCTCGGCCGATGAAGGCAAGCACACCGTATGCCAAATTGACTACCTTCTCCACCTGCGTTGTCACTTTCAGTGACCTGTGTACCTGTACACCCAGATCCCTCTACCTATCGGTACTCTTAAGGGTTCTACCATTTACTGTATATTTTCCATCTGGATTAGACCTTGCGAAATGCATTACCTCTCATTTTTCCGGTTTAAACTCCATCTGCCACGTAACTGCCCAAGTCACCAACCCCCGATCTATACCCAGCTGTATCCTGTGACGGTCCTCGTTGCTATCCGCAATTCCACCAACCTTTGTGTCATCGGCAAATTTACTAATCAGACCAGTTACATTTTCCTCCAAATCATTTATATATATTACAAACAGCAAAGGTCCCAACACTGATCCCTGAGGAACGCCACTAGTCACAGCACTCCATTCAGAAACGCACACTTCCATTGCTACCCTCTGTCTTCTATGACCGAGCCAGTCTTTTTTATTCATCTTGCAAGCTCACCTATGACCCCGTGCGACTTTACCTTCTGTATCAGCCTGTCGTGAGGGACCTTGTCAAAGGCCTTACTGAAGTTCATGTAGACAATGTCCACTGCCTTACCTTCAATCAACTTCGTCACTTCCTCAAAAAATCAACCAAGTTAGTGAAACACAATCTCCCCTTCACAAACCATGTGCCTCTTACTAATACGCCCACTGATTTCCAAGTGGGAGTAAATCCTGTCTCGAAGAATCCGCTCCAATAATTTCCCTACCACTGACGTAAGGCTCAGTGGCCTGTAATTAGCTGGATTATCCTTACCACCCTTCTTAAACAAAGGAACAACCATGGCTATTCTCCAATCCTCTGGGACCTCCCCTGTACCCAGTGAGGATACAAAGATTTCCCTCAAGGCCCCAGCAATTTCCTCCCTTGCTTCTCTCAGTATTCTGGGGTATATCCCATCACGGCCTGGGGACTTGTCTACCTTAATGCTTGTCAAGACCTCCAATACCTCCTCCCTTTTGATCTCAACATGACCCAAACTATCTACATACCCTTCCCCAGACTCATCATCCAACAAGTCCTTCTCTATGGTGAATACTGACGCAAAGTACTCATTTAATACCTCGCCCATTTCGTCTGGCTTCACACAAATTCCCTTCCCTGTCCTTGAGTGGGCCAACCCTCACCCTGGCTACCCTCTTGCTCTTTATATATGTATAAAAAGCCTTGGGATTTTCCTTAATCCTATTGGCCAATGACTTTTCATGAACCCTTTTAGCACTCCTGACTCCTTGCTTAAGTTTCTTCCGATTTTCCTTGTTTTCCACCCTTGCTTCATGTGTTCCCAGCCTTCTAGTCTCGATAAATATTTCCTTTTTCTTTTTGATTAGGCTCACACTATCTCTCCTTATCCAAGGTTCCCTAAACTTGCCATAATTATCCTTCATCCCTACAGGAATGTGCCGGTCCGGAGTTCCCAGCAACTTACACTTAAAAGCCTCCCACATATCAGATGTTGATTTGCCCTCAAACATCTGCCTCCAATCTACATTCTTCAGTTCTTGCCTAATATCGTTGTAATTAGCCTTTTCCCAATTTAGCACCTTCACCTGACAACCACACCTATCTTTATCCATCAGTACCTTAAAGCTTACTGAATTGTGATTACTGTTCCCGAGCTGCTCCCCTACTGAGACGTCAACCACCTGGCCAGGCTTATTTCCCTAGGCCCCATTCCTAGTTGGGCTATCTCCATACTGTTTCAAGAAGCCCTCCTGGATGCTCCTTACAAACTCTGCCCCATCCGAGCCCCAAGTACTAAGTCAGTCCCAGTCAATATATAGGAAGTTAAAATCATTCACGACAACAACACTGTTACTTTTACATCTTGCCAAAATCTGCCTACATATCTGTTCTTCTATCTCCTGCTGACTGTTGGGAGGCCTATAGTAAACCCCAAACATTTTGATTGCACTCTTCCTGTTCCTGAGCTCTACCCATATTGCATCGCTGTACAAGCCATTTGAGGTGTCCTCCCGCAGGTCAGCGGTGATATACTCCTTAACAAGTAGTGCAACTCCTCCATCCCTTTTATACCCCTTTCCATCCCACCTGAAACATCAGTATCCTGGAACGTTAAACTGCTAATCCTGTCCATCCCTTAACCAAGTCTCCGTAATAGCAACAACGTCATTGTTCCAAGTACTAATCCAAGCTCTAAGTTCATCTGCCTTACTTGTTACACTTTTCGCATTGAAACAGATGCACTTCAGTCCAGCAGACCCACTTTGTTTTGTAACCACACTCTGCCTGCACCTCCTCTGAGTCTTACTGGCCATATTCTTTAGTTACCTTTCAGTCAATTCACCTTTGATTTGGTTCCCACATCCCTGCCGAGCGAGATTAAATCCTCCCGAATGACACCAGCAAACCTCCCAGCCAGAATATTTGTGCCCCTCCAGTTTAGATGCAACCTGTCCTTCTTGTACAGGTCCCACCTGCCCCAGAAGAGATCCCAATGGTCCAGATATGTGAAACCCTCCTCCTACACCATCTGTTTAGCCACACGTCAAGCTGTACTATCCTACTATTTCTCGCCTCGCGTGGTACAGGGAGTAATCCGAAGATTACAACCTTGGAGGTCCTGCTCTTTAACGTTCTACCTAACTCCCTGAACTGCTGCTGCAGGACCTTGTCACTCATCCTACCTATGTCGTTAGTACCGATATGTACCACAACCTCTGGTTGTTCACCCTCTCCCTTCAGAATGCTTTCTGCCCTTTCACAGACAGAAGGCGTCTTGATGAAGTCCACCTTCTGGAAGCAGTGACAGATCTTCACCATGTCAGCCAATCAGCATCACCACTCTGCTGCCCTCTTCCAGGATAATTCTGCTCCAGATCAGCGTACACCCAGCTTACTCGATAGAGTACAAATTTAACAGTATAATCAGTGGGAACTCATACTAATAGCCAACTCAGATGATGAATATGCAAGGTACAACTTGGTGCTTTTAATTTGAACAGGAAGTAAAAGCACCCTGCACAGCAGCTAACTGATAGACAGTTTCAAATAAAAGAGACAGATGACAGAAAAAAGCTTCAGCAGCTGAGGCAGAATAAATTTGATTGAAAGCTTAATAAAACAATTTGAACTTCCACAAATGTTTTGTAATGACAATTATCTGAAGACAACAGGGGCATTTGTGGTACAGTGGTAGTGTACCTACTTCTGGGCCAGGCAGCACGGGTTCAAGTCCTGCCTGCTCCAAAGGTGTGTCATAACATGTTGATTAAAAATATCCACAAGACAACACGACTCTGTTACTTTGTGAGAAATATGAAAATGTTTCTTTTAATGCTCTTTGATACACAATACAGGATGTCAAGGGTAATGGTGTTGTCAGAACAATATCCTGCAGATAGCAAAGCGAAAATTAAAGTGGAAGTGTGCTGGAGCACCTATTCTATTACTCAACAACATTATGAATCTATGAGAAAGGTAACCCAGTGCGTGCGTCATGGAGTTAAGCAGCCTATATATAAAGTTTAAATGAATCTTTCAATTAAATTGCCTCTATCTTATGCTGCAGATAGTAACATATCTTGAGACAAAGACCAACATTTCTTGATAATACAATTTAAAGAAAAAAATGCATTTATGAAACTCCATGACATTATAAAATCCAAAAAATGATTCACAATAAATAAAATACTCTTTGAAGTACAGTAATTGTGATAATGCATGGAATGTGGCAACCAATTTGCACCCCAAAATCTACATCATCTCCACTTCCATTACCAAATTGTAAGCAGAGAGTTGCAGACCATTATCACAAACAGCAATTAGGAAATAACTAAATAATCTATTGCCCAGCCTCATAGGCTACATTTTTGACACTCGAACTCTAAAGATGAAAACTTTAATCCATTTTCTTCTCAACATCCTGCAGGAAATGCCTGAACAGAACTTGGCTCCACAAATTACAGTGCTTTAATGGAAAATGAAAAATCCAGAGAAACAAATAAAAACATCTGGCACATTGAAAATCGTTTAAACCTAATGGACTGACATGCATCAGAGACCCTCTATTTTTGTTTCACTATGTTCTTTAGCTCCCTCATCATACAATTATTGCTGGCTTTGGTTCCATTACCTTTCACCTATGGTTGGAATGTCCTGAGCTGTACCTGAAGCATCTCCTCCATAAAGAATGGTTTTGTTACAGTTTCTGCTGTCAGTGTTTGGTTTTACTTTACCCTGGATAGATCCCTTCACATTCCAAAATTAGCTCCCTTCCAATGCAATTCTACCACAGACTGTTCTTTGATTTTCTCCAGTAAATGTCTAAACTCTAAGTCACAATGATCACCCTTAACCAAGTGCTCCCCCAGATATTTGCATCATTTGATTCAACTCGTTCCCAGCACCAGTTCCAGTAGCACTTCTTCCTAATTGGACCGAGAATACACAGTTCTTTTTAATCACACTTCATAAATATCCAGTAGCATGATTATCCTCTTTCTGCTCTAACTCTCTGACCAAATGGATTCTACCCCTTTGTTCCTTCAAGGACGCATACTCATTCAAGCACAATGTCTTCCCTATCAGTATTGTTAGTCATGCTCCTTTGTTTAATTTCTTCCCTGTTTTCAGAATATTGGGTACTTGATATTCAGATACAATGTTACTATTTTAAGCCACCCTTCTATTATTGCCACTA
>NW_025966334.1:0-10493 GCF_021869965.1 Rhincodon typus
TTAAACCAAAACTTGTACAAAATGAAAGCTTTATTGCACGCGACTTCAGTGAGTTACATGGTATCCGGTGACACCAACTGGAAATAACATGTAACTTCATGTTTTGTGAAGTAACTTTTCTTGCCAGATTAAAATAACAGGCAGTTCATGAAAAAAGGAAACTCGTGAAGAACGTTTCAAGTGATGCAATAAATCGCATAAAGGCATATAATTCACAACAGTCACGCACAAGAATAATTAAGACAATACGACTGACCTTCTATCTCTGCAAATAATATGCTTTTCATACACCCTCTTCTGGGCCCCTTTAAATGTATTATTCACACAAAGCTGCCTCCTGTGTTTTATTTTCCTTGGCGATATTTTGACTGTTTAGTGCCAGCACATAACTGGTAGTAAAAGTTTGAATAATTGTTAAGTGCCTGTTCTCAGTGAACGAATTTGGCTTCCAGTATTCGAAGACTGAAAAACAGCGTTCTAAAAGAGACCGCCAGGCAGACTTTGCAGAGACCAAGGTTGATATTACGTTTCATTGACTCTGCTAATAACATGTGAACATGGTACGTCTTTGTTTAATTTCCTATTTTATACATTTTCATCCGTCTTTTGTCTTTTGTATTCAACTTCCATGATTGATTCCACGTTCCTTTGAGTGCTTAAAGAAATGTCACCACAATCTGTGACAAGGTAATAATTTTCAATGTTATTTCTGGACACCGTGTTTAAACTCCTAAGGTGAGAAATATTAGGCCAATCCTGCTTTTCAAATGTGTAGTTATTCCAACTTTATAAAATAAGAACTTATCCTTTTTTAACCGAAGGTTCAATTTAGTTTCTTGGCTGTTAAAAACATACAGCTCTGCAAACCGCTGCAAGATTTGGTAGACTGTGTTATGATAAAAAAATAAATTTTGTTTCCTTTCTGAGTGATACTAAGGGAAACATTCTCAATGGGATAGTGTTAACTTAGTACGTTTCGACTACAAGGTATTATTGTGTTTCTACTTTATTTATTTCGTAAGAAAATAATAATTTAAAAAATTGGTGCAATTGTATTTTTTTCGTGCGCGGTTGCATTTCCTAAAATCATCCCCCTATCAGTTAATTTTTTTTGATAAAAATTGAATTGTGTTAACAGTGCAAAATAAACTAGAGCGAATAAAAAAATGTGCTGGAGAAACTCAGGAGTACTGACAGCTTCAGGGGAGAGGAACAGTTAACTTTTAACGCTAGAAACGGACTTGAAACATTAATTGTTTTTCTTTCCATGGATGCTGCCAGACCTGCTGAATTTCTCCAGGACTTTCAGTCTTTATTTCAGATTTGCAGTGTCCGCAGTATCTTGCACTTTATGTCCAGAATTACAGTTGTTGACTTGCGCAGCTTAGGTATTGTAATAATTTGCAGGAGCCTATCATGGATAAAATTGATTTACGAACATTAGAAAAGCATTGAATATGAAATAATAACAAATCTGTACTATGTGAGAAATTTATTACATCCATCCTTACAGCACAGATGTAGACTATTCGGCCCAATTAGTCTGTACTGGTGTTTATAGTTAACAGGAGCTTTTTTCCATTCATCATTTAATGTCAGCACATCCTTCTATTCCTTCCTCCCTCATATACTTAGCCAGTTATTATTTAATGTATGCTGTTATTTGTGATACTGAAGCAGTGTTGTTAAACACACATTTTACAGGAATTTTTTTTATTTTAGTAAATATGCTTCCATTTTGCTCCCTTTTAATATGATTTCTGACAATGGAAATATGTAAAATACCTTATACAAAAGCCATTGCAGCATTACCCTGCATCCTAATTCTCCGGTGCAACATTTTTTACAGATTACACTCATTGTTTTCAGTTTGCTTTTGCACTTTGCGATGGAAGCGTCATCTCCTCTTGATCAGGTGTTGCAATATATTGATGAACATCAGGATGACTATGTCAAGGTAAGGTCTCCAGAAAGGAATTGTCAGAATTGGGCTAGACTAGATTCTATTACTGATTTTTTTTTGGTGCATGCTACTTTGTTAGTTTTCTCTCCACAGTCTTCACTCATGAATTTTCATGGGAGGTCCACAATGAGTGCAATTGCTGATTTTTAAAAAAATGCTTAATGGGTTTTCATTAAATGAGTCCGTAAGGGGTATAGAGATTAAGCTTTGTCCTCAATTGTTCTTGGGGAAAGAAAGGGGTTAGCAAACAAAGCCTGTCGAGTTGTGTACAGCTGGATGCTTAGGTTTCTCAGGGTTGAATTTGGCTAGATTGATTGGACAAAGTGAAGGCTTTGGACATCGTATCATTTGGATAACATCATCTCTGCTAGTGTAACCATGATGCTCCAGAGTTTAGTTGAATATAATGTAATGGTTAGGGAACTTTGATCATATTTTAAAGATGTGATGGACAGACATCTGTCCTATTTGGAAGGTTTCTTGTTGGAGCCAGATATAGGAACAATGGATGTCCAGCTGGAAGAGTTAAAATGGGAAAAAAATCTCAAACATAGGTATCAATTCTCTGGTTTCTTGATTAAAATTGCATTCAGTTAATCTCATGACTTCAGGACATTCTGGATTGCTTTACAGTAATGAAGTACTTTCTGAACTGTGATCATTGTCTAATTTGCATACTGCAAAACTCCCCAACAATAATATGTTAATGACCAGACTAGAGGGACTAAATATTTGCTAGCCCATCAGGATTACCTCCTTTGCTCCTCTTCAAAATAGGACCACCCACCTGTGGGTTTGACGTGGCCTCAATTTAATGTCACATTAAAAAGTTAAGTGCAACACTTACTTAATGGTGGTCACATGTCTGGTTTGAGGGGCCTTGCTCAGATTCCATGTGGAGTGACTAGTTTGAGTTTTGAGTACCATTTGTAGGAAAGGATATGCTGGTCTTGTGGGGGTCGGTGCAGCAGAGATTCATCAGAAACTGGGTTAAAAGGGCTAACTTAGGGAGGACAGGTTACATAGACCTAGACTTGTATTACCTTGAATATAGAAGATTGAAGGGTGATCTGATCACAGTGTTTAAAACATTAAAGGCTAGATACAGAAATAGTATTTCTTTCTGATAGTGAAAATCAAGAATAACAGGGCATACTTTTTTTAATGAGTGGAAGTGGTTGCTTTTTTTCTGGATAAAGCTGTCAAGGGATATGAAATTAAGGCAGGTAAACATCAGACATGATCTAATTAAATGGTGGAAAAGATTTTGGGGTTGTATGGACACAACTGTTCTTATTGCACTTGCGAAGGATAAAAAAAAATACATGGTTACAAGAAAAGAGGAGGGAAATGGAACTAAGCCATTAACTCTTTCAAAGAGCAGGATCTGACAAGAAGGGCTGAATGGCTTCTATAGAGTCCTATGATTTTATGAATTTGCGTAAAGATGGAAAGCCACGCCACCTTTTTCTCCATTAATTCTTTATAATTTGTTACTGTTGTTTATCAATTCTTTTGGGAATATTACTCCCAGCCCACCCTAAACCAAGTTAGCAGTCTACATCACTGTTACCTGGGAAAATAGCACCATCCATGTATTGCGATGTTCATGGATGCAATACTTAACTGCTTGTTTTTTTTCCCTTGGATTAAGGAAGCACATTTGGTTGTGTTAAGTACATAATAATGCAGCAATTTCAATTTGCAGCATCTAAAAGAATGGATAGCAATCCAGAGTGAATCAGGCACTCCAACAAAGAGGGATGAGGTGATTCGAATGATGCATGTTGTGGGTGAGACAATCGAAAGGCTGGGAGGAACTGTTGAAGTAACAGATATGGGCAATGAGGAGGTACAGTATAACTCAATCTGATGAATTCTTTTTTGACATTAAACATAATGGAAGGAAATTGTTTTTGATCTGTTTAGTGGTACTACATATTTATAAAGCTATAAAGCACTAACTTTCAACTGCATATATCTGATTTCAGTCCCATGTGTATGATGGTATAAAAGTTATATGACTGGAATGACAGCGTACAGTAATGTGGGCTCTACACTCTTGTGAATGAACTGTGACAGGTTTTACTGAACATAACTGTTTACATCAGATGGTAAGAGAGAACATCTCACCCAGAGCCCCACGACCTGGGCTCCAGTTCATTGTGATCTGAAGTCACTGACAATGCTCCTTTGCAGATACTCAGTAGTTATACAGAAAACAAAGAACAGTACAGCGCAGGAACAGGCCCTTCAGCCCACCAAGACTGCGCAGACACATGATACCTTTCTAAACTTAAAACCTTTTCCCTCTTTGTGATCCATATACGTCTATTTCCTGTCTATTCATATATTTTTTAAAATCTGCTGGAGGGATGTGGGCATCACTGGCTGGCCAGCATATATTGCCTGTTCCTAGTTGCCATTGAGAAGGTAATGGTGAGCTGCCTTCTTAAATTGCTGTAGTCTACATGCTGTTAGTTGACCCACAATGCCTTTAGGGAGCAAATTCCTTCGGTGAATTTTTGCAGTGCATTGTGTAGATAGTACATACTTGCTATTAGTGGGCACCGGTGGTGGAGGGAGTGGATGCTTGTGGATGTGGTGCCCATCAAGCGAGCTGTTTTGTCCTGGATGGTGTCAAGCTTCTTGAGTGTTGTTAGAGCTGCACTCATCCAGGCAAGTGGGGAGTATTCCATCACACTTCTGACTTGTGCCTTGTAGACAGTGGACAGGTTTTGGGAGTTAGGAGGTGAGTTATTCGTCGCAGTATTCCTAGCCCCGGTCCACTTTTGTAACCATGGTGTTTATGTGACGAGTCCAATTGAGTTTCTGGTCAATAGTAACCCCAGCAATGTTGATAGCAGGGGATTCAGTGATGGTAACACCATTGAAAGTCAAGAGGTGGTGGTTAGAATGTCTCTTATTGGAGATGGCCATTGCTTGGCACTTGTGTGGTGCGAATGTTACTTGCCACTTGTCAGCCCAAACCTGGATATTGTCCAGATCTTGTTGCATTTGAACTTGGACTGTTTCAGTGTCTGAGGAGTTGCAAATGGTGATGAATATTGTGCAATCATTGGCGAACATGCCCACTTCTGATCTGTAGATGGTTGGGCTTAGGAGACAACCCTAAGGAACTCGTGCAGCGATGTCCTGGAGCTGAGATGACTGACCTCCAACAACTATAACAATCTTCCTATGTGCTGACAGAGTTTTCCCCCGATACCCATTGATTCCAGTTTTGTTACGGCTCCTTGATGCCACACTTGGCCGAATGCAGCCTTGATGTCAAGGGCTGTCACTCACACTTCACCTCTGGAATTCAGCTCCTTTGTCCATGCTTGAATCAATACTGTAATGAGGTCAAGAGCTGAGTGGCCCTGGTGGAACCTAAGCTGGGTGTCACTGAGCAGGTTATTGCTGAGCAGGTGCTGCTTAATAGCACTGTTGATGACATCTTCCATCACTTTACTGATGATTGAGAGGATACTGATGGGGCGGTAATTGGCCGGGTTGGATTTGTCCTGCTTTTTGTGTACAGGACATACCTTGGCAATCTTCCACTTTGTTGGACAGATACCAGTGTTGTAACTGTACTGGAATGGCTTGGCTAGGCGAGTTCTGGAACATGTCTTCAGTACTGTTGCTGGAATGTTGTCAGGCCCATAGCCTTTACAGTATCCAGTGCCTCCAACCGGTATCAAACAATATCAAACGCGGTGTTAAGAGAATTGGTTGAAGACTGGTATCTGTAATGCTGTGGACCACTGGGTGAGGCCACGATGAGTCATCCATTTGGCAATTCAGGCTGAAGATTGCTGTGAATGCTTTAGCCTTATCTTTTGCACTGATGTGCTGGGCTCTTCCATCATTGAGGATGGGGATATTTGTAGAGCCACCTCCTTCAGTGAGTTGTTTAATTGTCCACTACCATTCACAACTGGATGTGGCAGGACTGCAGATCTTAGATCTGATCCGTTGGTTGTGGGATCACTTAGCTCCTTCTGTCACTGGCTGCTTTTACTGTTTGTCAAGTAAGTAGTCCTGTTTGGTGGCTTCACCAGGTTGACAACTCATTTCCAGGTATGCCTGGCGCTGCTCATGGCATGTTCTCTTGCACCCTCTATTGATCCAGGGTTGATCCCCTGTCTTGATGGTAAGGGTTGAGTTGGGATATGCTGGACTATGAGATTACAGATTGTGTTGGAGTACAATTTTGTTGCATTTGATGGCCCACATCACCTCATGGATGCCCAGTCTTGATCTGTTGAGCATGGTGATAATGCCACACAGTACAATGAAGAGTATTCTCAATGTAAAGGCGAGACTTTGTCTCCACAAGGTTTGTGTGGTGGTCACTCTTCCAATACTGTCATGGACAGATGCATCTGCAGCCAGTAGGTTGGTAAGGATGAGATAATGTTTCTCCCTCTTGTTGGTTCCCTCACCACCTTCCCAATCTGGCAGCTACGTCCTTTAGGAACTGACCATTTCAATCAGTAGTATTGCTGCCGAGCTACTCTTGACATTGAAAACCCCCACCCAGAGTGCATTTTACATTCTTGCCACCCTCAGTTCTTCATTGTTGTTCAACTTGGAGGAATACTGATTCATCAGCTGAGGGAGGACAACACGTGGTAATCAGCAAGAGGTTTCCTTGCCCATGTTTCACCTCCGGAATCAATGTTAAGAACTCTGAGGGTAACTCCCTCGTGACTGTATAACACTGTGCCATCACCTCTGCTGGGTCCATCCTGCCGGAGGGACAGGACATATCCAGGGATGTTGATGGTGGTGTCTGGGACATTGTCAGTCAGGTATGTTGCCCTCATAATAACAGCTGAGATTGGAGGAGAGGTCAATGACAATGTTACTTTCTGCAAACGAATACAACATTTGTATACCTTTCACTTTACAATAATTACATGCAACATTGATGTCATTGTTAGCCACATCCCCATACTCTATACATCCAATCCAGCAAACACACAAGCAGTGATTGATATCTCTATAGACAGCCTTAAGTCCTCCCATAATCTTATGATGTTTACCAGATACCTCTATCATCTGTCTTTGGGATCTTACAAAGCATCCAGACATTTGCCAGCTGCACCGTATTATTTTCCAATAACCCAAATACTTGCTTACGTCTGCAGACTCTTCCAAATTCTCTACTAACTCTACTGCAGGAGATTAGGAAGGATATTAATTTCTACCAATTGTTATAAGGTCTTTAAAATCAACTCTAAAATAAAGTGACTCCAATTCTGTGACACAGCTGACAAATTGGGAACACCCCCTCTCTCACTTCAGCCTGAGAGATCAAACAAACAGTTACAATTACAATCCCTGCTACTCTCATATTATAAGTGAGCTTTAAACCAGAGTTTAATTCTTGAATGAATCTTTTATTATTTCTACCGTAAAAACTTTCCATTACCAATTTTCTTTACAGAAAGCATCTATTTGAATACCACTGATGAGGGTGAAATTCAATCACTTCACAACTTTACCAAGTCTTTAAATGAAACTTGTTTAGATTCCGCAAATAATTAGGGGACATAACCACATCTTCACTCTGTATTTTGTAATCTGTCTCTATCACTCTTCCTTTGATCTTTGGATGTAAGAATTTGTTCAGATTATCTACATCTGCACTTAAGTTTCAATTGTTTATCTCTCCCCAGTCGTGACCTCTCTTTTGTCTCCCTTCCTTTGTCTCCCTCCTGTGCTGGTGGTGTTTTAGTTATCTGTTTGCACCATTTGTTGCTCCATCTTGCCTGCTATTGAGGGAGGGTCTTATTCCTGCTTATAGTTGGCTGCTCATAAAAATTCAACTAAATCTCTGCATAGATGCTTGTGGGTTGCATTTCACAATACTCATATGGGTATGTTCAATATGTGATGATAATTACCCAAAGAGTCTAGATTATTGTGGGATCTAGTAACAACATCTGGTTGTTACTAGATGTCTGTTATCTAGGTTTTTCAAGGATGTGTTCTTATCAAAAATGCTGTGTCCTTAAAGTTGCTGGCCTATAGAAATCCAATTAAAATCTCCTGTCTTTTCCCAACTGGACCCATTTATGACCCGCACAGGACCTTTCATTATCTTATCCAGTAAGTCTGAGCGAAAACCACACGCCTGACTGTGAACATCTGCTACATGTAGTTGCTAACCCCTTTCGGCCATCTTGTGTCAGCTAAAAATCTCCTGGCAACCATCTTGTCAACTTTAGTCATGGGCCGTTACAATAATGTTCACGTGAAAACAAATTGGGTTTTCCCAATCTCTCCGTAGAGCTAATACCTTCTAATAAGAACATAAGAAGTAGGAGCAGGAGTAGGCCATCTGGCCCTTCGAGCCTGCTCTGCCATTCAATAAGATCATGGCTGATCCTTTCGTGGACTCAGATCCACTTACCCGCGTTCTCACCGTATCCCTTAATTCCTTTATTGTTCAAAAATTATCTACCTTTTTTTTAAAAGCATTGACTGAAGTAGCGTCAACTACTTCACTGGGCAAGGAATTCCATAGATTAACAACCCTCTGGGTGAAGAAATTCCTTTTCAGTTCAGTCCTAAATCTGCTCCCTCTAATCTTGAGGCTATGCCCTCTTGTCCTAGCTTCACCTGCCAGTGGAAACATCCTCTTTACTTCTATCTTATCTATTCCCTTCATAATTTTATATGTTTCTATAAGATCCCCCCTCAATCTTCTGAATTCCAATGAATATAATCCCAATCTACTCAGTCTCTCCTCATAAACCAACCTCCTCAACTCCGGAATCAACCTAGTGAACCTCCTTTGCACCCCCTCCAGTGCCAGTACATCCTTTCTCAAGTAAGGAGACCAAAACTGCACACAGTACTCCAGGTGTGGCCTCACCAGCACCTTGTACAGCTGCAACATAACCTCTCTGTTTTTTATTTCAATCCCTTTAGCAATGAAGGACAAAATTCCATTTGCCTTCCTAATTACTTGTTGTACCTGCAGACCTACCTTCTGTGATTCATGCACAAAGACACCCAGGTCCCTCTGCATAGCAGCATGCTGCAACTTTTTACCATTCAAGTAATAATCCTTTTTACTATTACTCCTACCAAAATGTATGACTTCACATTTATTTACATTGTATTCCATCTGCCAGACCTTTGCCCACTCACTCAATGTATCTACGTTCCTCTGCAAAGTTTCACAGTCCTCTGCACACTTTGCTTTGCCACTCATCTTAGTGTCATCTGCAAACTTTGACACCCTACACGTGGTCCCCAACTCCAAATCATCTATATAAATTGTAAATAATTGCAGTCCCAACACTGATTCCTGAGGCACACCATTAGTCACTGACTGCCAGCTAGAATAGCACTCATTTATCCCCACTCTTTTCTTCCTGTTAGTCAACCAATCCTCTATCCATGCTAACACTTTACCCTTAATGCCATGCATCCTTATCTTATGCTGTAGCCTCTTGTGCGGCACCTTGTCGAAGGCCTTTTGGAAGTCTAGGTACACCACATCCACTGGGTCCCCATTGTCCACCTCGCTCGTAATGTCTTCATAGAATTCCAAAAGATTTGTCAAGCATGACCTGCCCTTCATGAACCCATGCTGCATCTGCCCAACGGGACAATTTCTATCAAGATGCCTTGCTATTTCTTCCTTGATAATAGACTCAAGCATCTTCCCCACTACAGAGGTTAAGCTAACTGGTCTATAATTCCCCATCTTTTGTCTACTTCCCTTTTTAAACAGTGGCGTCACATTTGCTGTTTTCCAATCTGCTGGGAGTCCAGTGAATTTTGGAAAATTACCACCAGTGCACCTGCTATTTCTCCCGCCATCTCTTTTAGTACCCTGGGATGCATTCCATCAGGGCCAGGAGACTTATCAATCCTTAGCTCCATTAGCTTGCCCAACACTACCTCTTCCGTAATAATGATTGTTTCCAGGTCCTCACCTACCTTCGTCTCTTTGTCAATTACTGGCATGTTATTAGTGTCCTCCACTGTGAAGACCGATACAAAATACCTGTTCAATGCCTCGGCCATTTCATCATATCCCATAACTAAATTCCCCTTCTCATGCTCTAAAGGGCCAACGTTTACTTTAGCCACTCTTTTTCATTTTATATATTTATAGAAACTTTTCCTAATTCAGGTGACATCCTGGTAAACCATTTCTGTGCCCCCTCCAAAGCCTCCACATCCTTCTGGTAGTGTGGCGACCAGACTGTGTATAATATCCTTAAAGGTATAATTTACTTTACACAGAGGGCTGGACTAATTATCGATGATACTAAACCCACTGTGCAGTTTGATAATTTGGAAGTTGAAAAGCTTGTGTTAGTAAAATATCCAATTCTGTCATAATAAGCTTGACTCTTAACTGTTTTCCTGAGGTGGCTCTACAAGCCTCTTAGCCACATCAAACTGTTACGTCAGAAGAAGTAAGGACAGACAATAACTGTTACATCAGGGGAAGTAAGGATAGACAATAACTGTTACATCAGAGGAAGTAAGGACA